>NW_007726844.1:322668-357668 GCF_000696425.1 Galeopterus variegatus
GCTCTCCCCCCCCCCGGCGCGGCCCCCGCCCCTCGCTCAGCCAGTGAGCGGGAACCGGTCATCTGTACGTGGGATCCGAACCCTCGGGCGGGAGCGCCGCCGCGCTTCCCAAGCGGCGCACTATTCAGTGCGCCACCAGGCCGGCCCTTTTTTTTTTTTTAAAGATGACCGGTAAGGGGATCTTAACCCTTGATTTGGTGTTGTCAGCACCACGCTCACCCAGTGAGCAACCGGCCATCCCTATGTGGGATCCGAACCCACGGCCTTGGTGTTATCAGCACCACACTCTCCCAAGTGAGCCACGGGCCGGCCCAGTTATTTCCACTTGCAGAAGAGACTTTCCTATTATTTTAAATATATGTGGTCCTTCTATAACTGGTACTGGATGTGATATGTGGAACTAGATTTTCTTCTGGTATTGCTAACTAGTTAGTCTTTACAGTCCTTCTTTCTCTTAGATCTTTCAGCATGACACACCCTCTAGAGGGGGTGAGTGGAATCACACCCAAAGAATTCTCACCTAGGCCTTGTGTGGCTGGTTCCTAATCCTATATTTCTTCCTGCTTGGCTGCCACTAACACCATCTCAGAAAGATGTAGAGAAGTAACAGGTTTCTAGAGAGGTAGGGCATATAGAGGTTACAACTGAGGGCTTGGGAATATAGACTGCCTGGGTTCAAAACCTCTCTTTGCCATTCGCCAACCGTGTGACCTTGAGCAAGCTATTCAACTGCTCTGTGCCTTGTTTTCTCATTTACAAAATGAGAATAATAGTATACAAGTATATGTCACATAGAGTAATGTGATGATTAAATGAACTAACACTTGTGAAGCATAGAGAGCAATGTCTGGCACACAGTGCCCTGCCACTTGGGAAGTAAATGATAGTGTATATAGAGCTTGAGCGATTGTGAATAATCAACACACCCTTGATTCAGCAAATATTTATTGAGGACTTACTGTGTGTCAGTCACTATTCTAGGTCTTGAAGGACACACTGATGAACTGCTCTAATAGTTTATATTTGAGAAAAGAGAATTTGACAATAAGCACGTAAACAAGTGAGTAATATAATTTCAGATGATGGTAAGTGTTATGGGTTGAAGTGCATCCCCCCAAAAGATGAAGTCCTAACCCCCAGTACCTGTGAATGTGACCTCACTTGGAAATAGGGTCCTCGCAGATGATCAAGTTAATGAGGTCATTAGTGTGGACACTAATCCAATATGACTGTTGTCCTTATAAAAAGGGGCAATTTGGATACAGAGACAGACACATACAGAGGGAAGATGATGTGAAGAGACACATGGTCATCTCCAAGCCAAGGAATACCTGAGGCTACTGGAAGCTAAGAGAGATCTAAAACAGATTCTTCCCTAGCGCCTTCAGAGAGTATGGTCCTGCTGACACCTTAATTTTGGACTTCTGGCCTCCAGAACTGAGACATATTTCTCTTGTTCTAAGCCACCCAGCTTGTGGTACTTTACTGCAGCAGCCCTAGCTAATGTAGTAGGAATGATGAAAATAAAAGAGGATAAGTGGGGGCAAGGGTGGGTGGAGCTACTTCAATTGGGGGATTCAATTGGGGCTTCTTTATCTGGGAAACCACTGAGGGCAATAAGTAGGGAAAAGACATGATCTAGCTGACTTAAAAAAAAGAACTATTTACTAAAGAATAAAATACATAGGTAAAAGGATACAAATCATATGTGTACAGCTCAATGAATTTTCACAAAATGAACACACCAGTGTGACCAGTACTCAATTCCCCTTCTCCATGCCCCCTTCTAGTTGATATCCACTTCAAGGGTAAAGAATAGCTTCAATTCTAACACCATAGATTAGTTTAGACTGTTTTTGAAATTCATGTAAAAGGAATCATATATTATGTACTCTTTTGTTTCTGGTTTATTTCACTTAAAATTATGGTCATGAGAATCATCCCTCTTATTTGTGTAGTTTTAGTTCATCCATTCTCGATACTTTGTAGTATTCCATTGTATGACTATTGTAAAATTTAGTTATCTAGGGCTGGCCCGGTGGCGCACTCGGTAGAGTGCGGCGGCGCTCCCGCCGAGGGTTTGGATCCCATATAGAGACCAGTCCGCTCACTGGTTGAGCGTGGTGCGGGCGCGACACTGAGGGTTGCAATCCCGTTACCGGTCACGAAAAAAGACAAAAAGGAAAAAAAAAAATTTAGTTATCTATCCTACTGTTGAGGGGCATTTGGGTAGTTTCCAATTGGGGCTATTGTGAATAATGCTGCTATGAGCATTCTTGTTCATGTCTTTTGGTGAAAATATTTGTGCATTTCTATTGGGTATATCCCTAGAGTTGATATTTCTGGGTCACAGATATACACACATACACACCTACATTCAGCTTGAGTAGATATAGCCATATCTGTGGTTGACATATTAAAAGATAATTTTTAATATGTCAACCACAGATAATTTTGGGTGGTGAGTGAAGAATAGAATGTGGTAGTGGGAGGTGGTGGCAGGAGTGGAAACGGAGAGACCAGACAGGAGCCTACTGTGATAGTCCCTAGCAAAGGATGACAGTGGCTTTGACTAGGATAACAAGTGAAGAGATGGAGAAAAACATACTTACACAGGATACATTATATAGGTAAAGCTGATGGGATCTGCTGATGGACTGAATGTGAGGAGGTGGGGGAAAGAGAGGAATCAAAGTTGACTGTTAGGTTTTTGGTTTGAACTACTAGGTTGACAGTTATGTCAGTTACTGAGATGGGAAATTAACAGGTATGTGGAGAGAATCGGGAATTCTGGTCTGGCGATGTTAAGTTTGAGATGCCTATTAGGTATCCAAGCAGAGTCATCAAATAGACAATTGGAGTTCATTGAAGATGTTAGGAATGGAGATTTAAATTTGGGGCCATCAGCATACAGATGGTATTTAAAGGTAGGACCTCTTAGAGAGAAAGTGTAAGCAGAGAAGAATAAGGGACATAAGACTGAGTCCTGAGGCTGGGAAGAGGACGGGAGAGGGAGATTAAGGAGAGGTTGGTTAACAGATACAAAAATCACAGCTAGATAGGGAAAATAAACTCTAGCAGTCTACTGTAGTGCTAGGCATCTATAATTAACCATAATTTATTGTATGTTCTCAAATGGCTAGAAAAGAGAAATTCAAATGCTCTCATCACAAAGAAATGAAAAATTTTTTCGATGACAAATATGCTAATTACCCTGATTTGATCATCACACATTGTATACATGTATTGAAATAAGCCTCTGTACTCCATACATATGTACAATCAATTCAAAAATTAATTAAAAGAAAAAAGTCTGAGTTCTGGATCATGCCATCATTAAGAAGTAGAGCAGAGGGGGAAGAGTCAGCAAAGGAAATGGAGAACTCGACATTGAGGTTAGAGAAAAATCACAAAAGGTTGCCATACGTGTTTTAAGAAGGGGAGCAGTTAGTGTGTTGAGTACCACTGAAAGGTTCAGGTAAGATGAAGAGAGGTGACCACTGGTGTTGTCAACATAAATGTCACCGGTAACCTAACAAGAACTCTCTCAGTGAGAAAGTGGGGTTAGAAAGCCTGATTAGAGGGCTGGCCCCGTGGCTCACTCGGAGAGTGCGGTGCTGGTAGCGCAGAGGCCGCGGGTTCGGATCCTATATCACGGTGGCCGGTGCGCTCACTGGCTGAGCGTGGTGCATGCCAAGGTGTTGTCTCCCCTTACCGGTTAGAAAAAAAAAAGCCTGATTAGAGTGGACTGGAGTAAATGGAGATGAGGAAGTAGAGTAAGAGACAATTCTTTCAAGAAGTCTTGCCATGAAGAAGAGCACAGAAAGGGATTGATAGCTAGGGAGGAACCTGGCTTCAAGGGAGGGTTTTTCTCAAGATGGGAAATATTTGGTCATATTTGGAAATGATCTAGTAGAAAAGGATGTGATATAAGAAAAAGAGGAGGTAATCACTGAAGCACAAACCTTAAGAAAGGGAAAGGGGATGTGATCCAATGCACAGAAGGAAGAGTTGGGTTTTGATGGGAACAGGGATGTTTCCTTCAATGAAAGAAGAGGAAAGGCAGAAAGTACTTGCAGGTTGGTAGGTTTGGTGATGAGATAAGGAAGTTCTCATCTGCTTCTGTTTCTCAATGAAGAATGAGCCAAGACCATAAATTGGAGGGGGGAGGGAAGGAATACTGCAGGTTCGGGGAGATGAAAAAGTATAACAGTCATTTACAGTGTGGGAGATTAAACTTATCAGGCGTATGTGTAGCAGGAGCTCAGGCGGTGTTGTGCACCCATTTTGAGATTTGTGGATATGAATTTAAAGTGAGACCAGTCATGAGTGATCACATGTAATTTATACGCACACATAAATGAATAGTGCTTGTTAAATATAATGGTACCCTTCAATTGTTCACAGACTAAATGAGTGGAGTATTACATAAAACATTTGGATAGGAGAAGAGGAAGGGAAATAAAGAATGTGTATCTGTCTTCTTACAATTTATTTGAATGAGACAAAACATAATTATTTGAGAACAAAGCCATATTTCAACAAGCACAAACATATTAAGTTTTCAGGTTGAAGTTATAAATTCTGAAAGAAATGCAAAATAATGGCATACTTAAAATAAGATGAAGTTGGGCCGGCCCGGTGGCGCACTGGAGAGTGCACCGCTTGGGAGTGTGGTGGCGCTCCCGCCGAGGGTTCGGATCCCATGTGGAGACCGGTTCCCGCTCACTGGCTGAGCGCAGTGCGGCGCAACACCGAGGGTTGCGATCCCATTGCCGGTCAGTAAAAAAGACAAAAAAATAAATTAATTAATAAAAAAATAAGATGAAGTTAATTTGGGAAAGAAATCCTGAAGTTAAGCTTCAAATCAATCTCGAAAGTTACTAGGGACATGTGTTAACAGAAAGCAGAGGTAAAAGGAGAAAACTATTAGATGTTAATGAGCAAGATGGGTTGTATGGGTTATTTTGCATGCAGCCTTAAATAAGTAGAAAAGGACTTTAAGCTTGAAACCAGGAATGATAATAATTAGAATAGCTTAAAGAGTAACTTCTTCATGCTAAATGCTAACAACAGATCACTTATCAGACAATGGCTACTATTTTTCTAGTGCCAGCCTTGTGTCTAGGCACCCTGCTAGTTGTTTTACATATAATATTTCTAATATTCACAACCCTCCAAAATTACAAGTTATTATTAGTAATTATTAAAATTCCATTTTATGGATGAGGGAATTGAGACTCAGCATTTCAGTAACTTGCCCAGGATTCCAGTGAGTAAGGAGCTTAAGTGCGAACTCAAGTCAGGTCTCTCAGATTCCAAAGGCCATAGTCAGTCTTCTATGCTGTACTTCATTTAACTGTGTATCCCCCCATCACCCTAGTACTTAGTACAGAGGCCAGCCCAGGATAAATGTTTAGCAGCAAAAGTGATCTCAAAATTTGACGAACTGCCTTTGCACTTAATTCAAATTGTCTCCTAACAACCCTCCCCACCCCCATTCCCAGCTCACTAGTCTTTCACTTTCTTCAACACAATAATCTCTATCCTTCCCTAGAACATTTGCCTAAGCTTCACTCATACCTTTGAAGGCTCTTCTCATTCTTCCCAAGTTCTATCCTTTAGATCTCAGCTTAATTGTCACTTCATCAGAGGGCTTTCTTGGCCATTCTATCTAAAATAGACCCCTAGAATTCTCTATAACAGCCATTTGTTTCCTAACATTTTTCAAAATTTACAATTACGCTGTCAGTTTACTTTCTGATGTCTTTCCATTATTAAGCCCCATGAGACCACAGGCCTTGAATCTTGTTTACCTTTGATTTCCTAGAGCTGTGTTCAATACAGGAGCCACTAGTCACATGTAGCTATTGAATACTGTGGATGTAGCACCTCCTAAATGAGATGTGCAGTTAAGTGTAAAATACACACCAGATATTTGAAGACTTGGTTTTAGAAAAGAATGTATAGTATTTCAATATTTTTATATTGATTACATGTTGAAATATTTAGATAAATTGGGTTAAATATATGGATAAAATTAATTTTACCTGTTTCTTTTACCTTTTTAATGTGGCTAGTAGATTTTAACCAACATATGTGATCATATATATATATATATTTTTTTAAAGATGACCGGTAAGGGGATCTTAACCTTTGACTTGGTGTTGTCAGCACCACGTTCTCCCAAGTGAGCTAACCGGCCATCCCTATGTAGTGATCCGAATCCGTGGCCTTGGTGTTATCAGCACCGCACTCTCCCAAGTGAGCCACCACGGGTCGGCCCTTGTGATCACATATTTTAAGGCTCTGGGACAGTGCTACTCCAGAGTCTAGCACAGTGCCGTGGCCCATTTTATTAAATGAAATACCTGATGTTAATAGATATACCGAATGAATGGGTGAATGAAGCGATACAGTCTCAGGCTTCCATTAGGAAAACGGATACATCATTGTCCTAGAAGCCAGGAGACCTATGTTCTAGTCCAGGATTTATCGGAAGCACTGTAGCCTTGGACAAGCCCTACCTTATTCTGGGCATCAGTCTGCCCATTAGGTAGTTACCTCTGAGGTCTGGGAGTTTATGAGAATTAGTGGCAGAGAAACGTACCAAAGAACCACGGTGCAACGGAACTTGTCTTCTGTTTGGCTCTAGCCTAAACAGATGAGGTTCGTCCGACTGGAGGAGGCAGCGGGAAATGCAAACTAGAACCCCGAACCCAGCGCCGGTCCACCGGCTTCCTCCGGCCGACGTCACTGGGGCGCGACGGTGTCGTCCTCCCGGTGGCAATGGTTCAGGTCCCTTCAGTAAAGGCGAGTTCCGGACTGACGGACGTTCAGACAATTCCCGAGTCTCCGGGAGGTTCAGTTCTCAGTAAGCCACCCCCGCCACTCCCGCTTTTGCTTCACCCCTACCCGGCATAAGAGCTCAGGTGACAAAGCCCCTCTGCGGGAGCGTCCGGAGCAGAGCCTCAAGGCGGCTGCGCAGGGCACGCGCGCATGTCCGCAGGAGCGCCCGCGATTGGCTGTGACGTATTTCCGTCGTGAGCGGCGAAAGCCGGGAGGGCGAGCGGAGAGAGTGAGCAGGCGGCAGGCGGCGGGCGGCAGGCGGGCGGCACGGAGGGAGGGAGCGAGCGAGCAGTGAGTGTACCGGCGAGGGCGGCCCGGTCCCCAGGGCAGCCGGGATTCCTCAGGTCCCTCTGGCCCCCTCCCCGGAGTCCGCAGCGTCTCCGGTCTCCAGCGGAGCGGACACGGCCCGGCCTGGCCATGGCCTCGTTGCTGAAGGTGGATCAGGAAGTGAAGCTCAAGGTAGCGACACTGGTCCAGGCCTTCTTACCCCTCGTTTCAATCCTCCAATAGCCTGACCAGCTTTCCACTCCCCAAGGCGTCTTTGTCTCCCTGGGGACACCAGCTCTGAGCTTCCGTTCTGCTCAGCCCAGCCCCCCACTCATGGAGGCGGCATTGAGGGAGAGGATAATATAGGGTGGTTTTCTGCACCGCGTCTGATGATGGAGAGCCCCGGGGAGATCTCAGCGGACACGTGTTGGATTCAGTGCTGTAGGCCAGTGACAGCTGGAAGTCCCCCAGCTCAGCAACGCCCCCACCCCGGACGCTACAGCTGCCCCTGCCCTTGGCGATTGGCCTGCCTCGTGTCATTGGGTCGACACGTTTGTGAGCTCACATTCCCTCACCTACCTGTCTTTTGTCTGCTTATCAAATTCAGACAGCCGAAGGGAGGGAGGGACGGAGGGAGGGAGGGAGGGAGGGAGGGAACGGGGAGAGGAGAGAGGAGACAGGCGAGTGCTGCCCTCAAGTCCCACTTCCCTCTCCTGAGATGGAGAAATGGATCCTCAAAAAAATAAAGTATTTGCAGTCTGGGGGTCTCTCAGCTTCTCATTACAATTACAAGGTGAGGGAAAGACAGCTGGATTCGAGGTTCCCCGTCTTGCCCTTACTTCTGTTGCCAAGTACTGAATTGCTCTTACTGAAGTGCTCTCTTTGTTAATTGTAGGTTGATTCTTTCAGGGAGCGGATCACCAGTGAGGTGAGTGAAATAAATAGAAAAATGAGTGTTAGTTGTAGTTGGGAGTTTCCCAAAGAGGAGATAGCTGTACAGAGAAACCCTCCCACAGTTTTTAATTCAGCTGCATTTTTCCTCATCTTTAGGCAGAAGACTTGGTGGCAAATTTTTTCCCAAAGAAGTTGTTAGAACTTGATAGTTTTTTGAAGGTGAGAGACCTTTTTTACCTTAAATTCCCCAGTTTTGGGGGCCACTTGTCTTTCTGTCAAACGGAACAAATTGTGTGTTGATTCTATTTTGTTTTGTATGGTAAAGCACTCTCATTTCTTGCCCTTCAAATGAAATAATTCTTTGTTCAGCTTGAAAAAGGACTAATGTTGTTTTGGGGTGGGCATTTTCTTTCAGGAGCCAATCCTAAACATTCATGACCTAACTCAGATCCATTCGGACATGAATCTCCCAGTCCCTGACCCCATTCTTCTCACCAATAGCCATGATGGACTGGATGGTGTAAGTGTCCTATATTTACCTTTATGTTCTTAAGAATGGGTTTTCTGTCCTCTATTTCCTGGTAAGGTTTAACATGTACAGAGGGGACAGTGGGATTTGGATCTAGGAACTAGGTTTCTAAATCTTAGACACATGATGACTCCAATATACTCCTTCAGAGCCTGCTTTTCATCTACTACATGAAGTGAATATGCTAATCTTATGTCTCGGTGTTAGAATGAGTTTCAAATAGGATTAAACTAGTTACAGTTTCTCTCAGATTACCTGATTTTCCCCACGGCTCTGAACAAGACTTCTCTTACCTTAGTTTCAATGTCTTGAGTCTTGTTATGGGACGAGACGTTCTTCTTGATATATAACTGCAGTCCCTGTCTTTACTGAGCATCTTTTGCACCTAGTTCTTTTCAGTCATGTGTCCACATTGTATTGTAGCACTGATGACTCTGTATTGTTCTTCGTTTGCATTACTGTCCCATTGATAGAACTTGCATATCTGGAAGGAAGAACTGTCTTGATCATTTTTGTGTCCCCAGCACCTAACATTGTTCCTGGTACATGACAGGTGCTAAATACATGTTTGTTGATTGAATATTGTATTATTTTGTGGAACCAGCAGATTGGTATATTTCCTTAATTATTCTCACCCTACCTTGATTGGTTCCTTTTTCCTATTTTATATAGTATCCTCTCTTCTCTCTCGGTTGCTTACCGTATTATATTTCTTGAAAGGTTGGACTTCTTAACTAGAGTGTAAGTTGTTTTGTGGCCAGAACCTTTTCTTAAAGCCTACATGTACTTAGGAAATTGTGCAGAAATTGATAAGACAACCTATGGCATCAAGGAAGGGATTAAACTTGCTTGAAGGGTGTCTTATGATGGGGATGTGGGTCTTAAAAGCAGGCTGATTCCTGCTTCTTTGTATCCTTAGCCCACTTATAAGAAGCGAAGGTTGGATGAGTGTGAAGAGGCCTTCCAAGGTAAGAGCCACACCTGTACCGCCTTACCTCACCCCACCCCCTGAGCTGCAGCCCTGAGAAGATGGATTTGGTGTTCTCCTGGCCAGGAAGCAAGATCTGATTTTATTTCTCAGAGTCAGCATTCCCAAGTCTTCCAAACATGGTCATTATTTAGTGCTCTGAACCTAGTTTTCTAATAAACAGAGAAGATTTGGCTTAGTGTGGACGCCAAGGGAGAGAGATTGGAGGTAGAGATTACCCATCTCAGATTTTTCACAGAAGTCCCTGTTCCATGTTATTTTTGCCTCTTCAGTAATAGTTGTCAATACATTAAATCTTTAAGGTGTATATTTATTTTAATGTCTTTATTCTTAAGACTTTTGACATATTTTAGATGCTCATCTATTGATCCATGCGTCCTCTCTTTTTGATTCTGATAGTGGTGTCATGGTAGGATTGTGACACATGAAAGGCAGAGGCCATAGCATCTCATGGGTCTAGTGAAGAAGAAAGAAAGGTGGGGGATGCTGTGGCCTTCCCCCCACCCCAATCATTTGACTTTCACGTCCTTGCCAGGAACCAAGGTGTTTGTGATGCCCAATGGGATGCTAAAAAGCAACCAGCAGCTGGTGGACATTATTGAGAAAGTGAAACCTGAGATCCGGCTGCTGATCGAGAAATGTAACACGGTGAGGCATGTGAGGCAACAAATAGCCCCACATGAAAAGTGACAGATGAGGGACTGGAGGCATGGGGTGGTGTGGGGGTTGACAGACTAGGTATCTTGACTGCTGTGTGTCTGGCTTCAGACCCCAGCAGCATGAATTGAGTACTTCAAGGCCAGGGTCCTCATACATGTGTTTTGGTCCACTCACCCTCCAGGTCAAAATGTGGGTACAACTCCTAATTCCCAGGATAGAAGATGGGAACAACTTTGGGGTGTCCATTCAGGTAATGTGTTTGCATTACAAACTGGATAGAAAAGTTTAAAGGTACTCTCATTTTGCCTGCTTTGTCTGTTTTCCCTTTCTCTTTGGGCTGTTGTGGTGTGACATGGAAGTGCTTTTGACTCACCTGGGTTTTTTCAGGAGGAGACAGTTGCAGAACTAAGAACTGTTGAGAGTGAAGCCGCATCTTATCTGGACCAGATTTCTAGGTAGGGCTGCTTGGTCTTGGCCCAAGAATTGGGGGTTAATGAGGTGGTGGGCACGATCCAGGGTCTCCTGCAGCTTCCTTCTCTTCTCTCTTCTTCCAGATATTATATTACAAGAGCCAAATTGGTTTCTAAAATAGCTAAATATCCCCATGTGGTAAGTAAGGGCTTTGTGGCCTGAGGCTGGAGGTGGCAGAATAGGGAAAGAGCTGTCTGTAGACAGTTGGGCCTTGGGGACTAGCCTTTTCCTCTGTCCTTCCTTCAGGAGGACTATCGGCGCACGGTGACAGAGATTGATGAGAAAGAATACATCAGCCTTCGGCTCATTATATCAGAGCTGAGGAATCAATATGTGAGTAACCTTGATCCTTGCCCACAGTTGACTGGCTTCTCTTAGTTCTGTTGATAAGGTTTTTTAAATTCTCTGGGGATCGAGGTGGAGGTTAGAGGTAAAATTCTGCTCATCAACCAAGTGTTGAGAGCCATGAAATCATTGAGGGTGTCTAGCTGGGTATGTGCCTTCTTTCTGCCTGGGTGGAGGGTGTGCAACATAGTAGAATGGTTAAGATATGGGTGTCAGAGTCAGGCAGATTTAGATTTGGAACTAAGCTCTTCTTGTAATCTGTGACTTTGAGCAGGTTGTTCAAGCCTAAGGATAGAGTATCTGCTGTACAAAAGCTAGTTTTTAAAAATAAGTGAGGTGACACATTAAAGAACTAAGTGCAACTTTCAGTATGCTAAGTGCTCAATACATGTTAGTTGTTAGTAGACACTTGAGGCCTCGGAAATACCCAGTTATACCCAGTTCTGAGGCATAAAAGAGGTAGTGCAGCCGCCCTGAATGCTGGGTTCAAGTGAGTGAGATTGAGATTGTGCAAATGATTGCTTGAGGATTTGTGGGGGTGTCTCGTTTTCTTGGTGAGGTAGATGTGTGACTTTCTGATCCCTCTCCTTCCAGGTCACTCTACATGACATGATCCTGAAAAATATCGAAAAGATCAAACGGCCCCGGAGCAGCAATGCAGAGACACTGTACTGAGGCCAGGGCCAGGGCCAAGGGACTCTGTGAGTCTGGCTCAAGACCGACATTGCCTTGGTTTGTTACATGACTATCGTGATGGGGAAACTGGCTGGAAATAGTAATCATGCCTCTCTGTTTTTAGTTAGAGTCTAATGAAACTCTCATCTAGTTCTGTGACGTGTTTACCTCTTTTTTCAGGCCTCAGGAACTCTTCTCTTTCCTTCCCAAATACCCCACATCCAACCTGTCCTAATTTCTGGAGAACTCCAGGTTTGTGTGTGCAGGATGTTGGCACAAGAATGCTTGTGTTTTCTCTCCCCCTCTCTCCTTCCTGTGTCTTGGGCTTTGTGTTTTCTTCCTTTTGATAATTAGTTGGTTAGAAGCTAAGGGAACTGGAAGGAAAGTGGTAGGTGTTTTTTAGGGACTGGGGTGGTGGAGGGGACCAGCTCCTCTCTTCCTGATGTAAAGTTAGTGTCTCTTGCCTCTGTGGGACATTGGATCCTCCCCGCCACAGTTGCCCTGGTGAGGACTTAGGGTTTCCCATCTACATACATCCCACTTTGAACTTGATCATGACAAGAAGCACCTTAGGCCTTCAACTGAGTCCCTAACTCCTTCAGATGTTTTTACAAGTGGGGTTTTCACATACACGTGTGTATGTTCATGTACACACAGACATACACACACACCCTTTCCTACTCTGTTACCTAACATACTCTCCCCCTCCACGATTCCTGTCACACACCTACCTTTCAGGAGGCGATAGTTGTCTTAGTCATCCACCCAAGACAAAAGTGCTGGGCCCATCCTCCCTTCTGATATTGTAGCTTCTTGGTGCCCAAGGTGAGTTGGAGGAGAACCAAGAGATGAGAAGCAGAGGGACTGAGGAAGGCCTCTCCCTCTGTGACACACATTCTTTTCAGCATTATTGCAAAGGCTCGTCCTTTGACTCCTGCTTGGTTTTTCCCAGGCCAGTTATAAATTGGGGTGGGAGTGTCTGCCACTGTGAGGTCCACATGCTACTGCTCCTGTTGGGCTTTCCCTTCGGGAAATATTTCTCTTATTTATAGTATTGTGCTTCCAGGGAAAGCAGTCATTTCTGTGTATGTGTGTGTGTGTGTGTGCGTGCACGCACGCATGCACACATTTGTGTGTATGTGGAAATACACTGGGCGGGTCAAAACCATAGAAGAGTTGCCTCTTATCTCTTGAATCTTCCAGAGGTATCACTTATTGTTACAACTTTTGTGTTTACTCTCATCAGCCCCCAGCTTTTTTATTCTACCACTACTGGAGAGTCGATATCTGCAGTCAGACTGCCAGTGACTCTCGGTGTCTCTTTCTGACTTTTATTCTTCCCTGTCTCGGTCTTCCAACCCCCAATCATATTTCCACCCAGAATGCTCATTTTTACTCCCAATATTCTATAGAGGAGTCAGGATGCTATCTTCCCATGAATAATACTCAGTAACAAACCAATTGCATTTTAGTTGGGCAATGCCCCTACCCACCCTCCAGATCCTTTCCAGCTAAAACCCGACCCTCCTCCCACCATGTGTTTCTCAGTTTCCTTTTTTGTTTGTTGAATTTTTCCACTGCCCTTCCACGTCACCCTAACACCCGTGGATCGTAATGTAAAATTCTTTTACCTTGTCAAGAAATTATTAAAAATACAGGTACTTTGACCTCTTTCTAAAACTGCAGACCCTGGTGCAATGCTCTGGTGGATAGGGACGTACTCAGCGTGCATGCGCATTTGTACACCCACCTCCATAGACACTTCTACCCACCCTGTTTGTGTCCTTATGCCAGCTGATCTGCCTCTTTTCTCTGGGGTAGTGGAAAAAGTGAGGCTTATGCCTACCAAGAGACAAGGGCGGGTCCTTCATTTGTGTTCAGTCTGAATTATGCAAAAATTAGCTCTTCCCTAACCTAAGATGCCTTCTGTCCCTACCTTCACAAGATCCCAGTTCCTCTTTTCCCCGGTGATACCAATGAACTGCCAGTAGAGGCTGCTATAGTTCCATGCAGGAGAATGACCTGGTTCAGGGCGTACTCTACTTAGCTATTTTCTTTACTTTATTTACACTAATTCTCTCTGAGTAATATCTTAAATTTTTTGAGGAGACCCCGGGTCTTGGTTTTCAAATTACTTGGAGGGCTGCCTCCAAGGGATGCTATCTCCCTTCAAAATAAAGTTTCCTCAACTTCTGCCTTGCAAGAAGCCTTCTGGTTACCAATGATCCCCTCATTGTCTCTGCAGAAGGAGTTTTAAGGTCTTGAACAGTGGAGGAATATCTGCTCTGTTGTTTCAGAGATCAGTACCAATAGTAGCAATTTTTTGTTTTTTTGGTTTTTTTTAAAAGATGACCAGTGAGATCTTAACCCTTGACTTGGTGTTGTCAGCACCATGCTCTCCCAAGTGGGCCAACCGCCCATCCCTATGTAGGGATCCGAACCCGTGGCCTTGGTGTTATCAGCACCACACTCTCCCAAGTGAGCCATGGGCCAGCCCTAATAGTAGCAATTTTTGAATGCCTACACTCTGTCAGGCTGTTAAGCAGTTGACATACATGATCCCATTTAGTTTTCATAAATCTGTAAGGTGGGTTTTTTTGTTTTTGTTTTGGTGGCTAGTACAGGGATTGAACCTTGGAGCTTGGTGTTCTCAGCACCACACTCTCCCAAGTGAGCCATGGGCCAGCCCTAATAGTAGCAATTTTTGAATGCCTACACTCTGTCAGGCTGTTAAGCACTTGACATACATGATCCCATTTAGTTTTCATAAATCTGTAAGGTGGGTTTTTTTGTTTTTGTTTTGGTGGCTAGTACAGGGATTGAACCTTGGACCTTGGTGTTCTCAGCACCACACTCTAATCAACTGAGTTAACAGGCCAGCTCTTATAGGGTAGTTTTATCCCTTCTTTATTGGTGAGGACACTAAGACTCAGGGTAAGTATCTCCCCTAAGGTCACAAAGCTTAGAAAGCTGGGATTGATGTGCAAGTCTGACTGCTAGGCCCAGGCCCTCAACCACTCCTCCTTTCTGACTGACTAAATAGAAAAGGTTTGAGACCAAATCAAGGTCTTGGCATTAGGCCAAAGGCAGAACTCAGTGCTTACTGTCGAACCAGGCAGTGGAAGTGGGAGCGATTGGGGTACAGTGCCTACTAAGAGGTGGAAAAATGGATAGTTAAGTGCCTGCATGTAGCGTGCAGGACTTGATTGGGCTTCTGAGGTTTGTTTCTTCCTCAGACTCATTCTGGGTAGAAGGTAGAATTTAGTGTTGTTAATTCTAGTGCTATCTCATCTGGTCTAAATGATGGAAATCAGTAGTTACAATTGACTGCTACCAAGAGGAGTTCAGAGGCGCAAGAGAGAGGCTATTCATGTGGCAGCTGTGCTTTGAGCCAAGCCACAGAACAGAAAATTGGAGCAGAATTTAAAAAATTAAGGTCAGAAATTTCCTGTTCAGCCCACAGGGTGGAGTTTTCTCCATTCCTATCCATCCTAGTGAATATAAACCCTGACTTGATGTTGGTAACTGGAAGGAGCGGCATAGGTAGGGTTCTGATTTTAGCTCTCAGCATCCACCATGAATCTCAAGGTAGTCCTGGTATTTCTGGCACTGTCCCTCATTACCATCTTTACCCTGGCCTATGTCTTGCTGACCAGCCAGGGTGGTTCCAGCCAGCCTCCCCACTGCCCCTCTGTATCCCACAGTGCCCAGCCCTGGCCACACCCTGGCCAGAGCCAGCTGTTTGCAGACCTGAGCCGAGAGGAGCTGACGGCTGTGATGAGCTTTCTGACCCAGCGGCTGGGGCCAGGCCTGGTGGATGCAGCCCAGGCCCGCCCTTCGGACAACTGTGTCTTCTCAGTGGAGCTGCAGCTGCCGCCCAAGGCTGCAGCCCTGGCCCACCTGGACAGTGGGGGCCCCCCACCTGCCCGGGAGGCACTGGCCATCGTTGTCTTTGGTGGACAATCCCAGCCCAACATTAGTGAGCTGGTGGTGGGGCCATTGCCTCACCCCTCCTACGTGCGGGATGTGACTGTGGAGCGCCATGGGGGCCCCCTGCCCTATCACCAACGTCCCCTACTGAAAACTGAGTTTGCCCAGATGTGGAGGCATTTGAAAGAGGTGGAGCTACCCAAGGCACCCGTCTTCCTGGCTTCCGTCTTCAACTACAACGGCTCCACTTTGACATTTCTGCATGCCTCCCCTAGTGGCTTGCGCTCAGGGGACCGAGCTACCTGGATAGGCCTCTACCATAACATCTCAGGTGTCGGTATTTTTCTTCACCCTGTGGGACTGGAGCTACTGCTGGACCACAGGGCTTTGGACCCTGCACGCTGGGCTGTCCAGCAGGTCTTCTATCTTGGGCACTATTATGCAGACTTGAGCCAATTGGAATGGGAGTTTAAGTCTGGCTGGCTGGAAGTGGTTAGAGTCCCTCTACCCCTACCAAATGGGGCTTCATCTCTGAGGTCCCGGATCTCCCCAGGTCCTCTTCCCCCTCTTCAGTTCTCACCTCAGGGTTCCCAATTCAGTGTACAAGGGAACCTGGTGGTATCCTCTCTCTGGACGTTTACCTTTGGCCACGGGGTGTTCAGTGGCATGAGGATTTTTGATATTCGGTTCAAGGGTGAGCGAGTGGCCTATGAAGTCAGTGTCCAGGAGTGTCTGTCTGTCTATGGTGCCGATTCACCCAAGACAATGGCGATCCGATATTTGGATAGCAGCTATGGACTTGGCAGTAACAGCCGAGGCTTGGTGCGGGGAGTGGATTGCCCCTATCAAGCCACAATGGTGGACATCCACATATTAGTGGGCACAGGGGCAGTTCGGCTGCTCCCAGGGGCTGTGTGTGTATTTGAGGAAGCCCAGGGACTACCCCTTCGAAGGCACCACAATTACATTGAGAGTCATTTCTATGGTGGCTTGGCCAGCTCAGCTCTTGTAGTCAGGTCTGTGTCATCTGTGGGCAACTATGACTACATTTGGGACTTCGTGTTGCACCCAAATGGGGCACTTGAAGGGCGGGTCCATGCCACGGGCTATATCAACACAGCTTTCCTGAGTGGGGGAGAGGAGAGCCTCCTCTTTGGGAACCGCGTGGGGGAACGAGTGCTGGGGGCAGTGCACACGCACGCCTTCCACTTCAAGCTGGACCTGGATGTGGCAGGTGAGTGCTGAGGGGCTGAGGATCAAGGGTTGGGGGTGGGCTGGAGGGAAGGGCACTCCCCAGATGAAGCTGATCTCAGAGGCAGGAGCATGGATTTCCAGCACCACAATTATTATGGCAACAGGGAACAGGGACTATTGGATTGTATTCAACTGCAGTCAGTCTGATACTGGGCTACTGCGTATCTGGCAAAAGGTGAAAAGGGTTCCTCTGCCCCCCCGCCCCTAGTTCCTCTGACTTGCTGCAATTGTGAAACTAGTTTTAATGTAATGGCTGTGTTTGACTGACTGCCCTAGCCTTGAGTGATACTGTGGGTGGGTGAATTGGCATTGTCTGTGGTTAATGGGGCTGGAATTGGGGCACTTTGCTTCTTCCTAACTTAATTATGAGGGTCAATGTGGGTGGGGACGGCAGGGGCCTGAGCAGAGGGAGGAAGCAGTCTAAGGGTTCTCAGGGTAGAGGTGTACCTGGGGCATGGGAACGGAGGAGTACCATATCTGAGGGCCACTCCACAGATAGTGCCTCTGTCCTCATGGGGAGAGCCATTCAATTCCTGTCATCACAATGGACTCTCCATGAACATGGCAGGTATGCGCTAGGCTTGCTGCAAGTGGGGAAAGGAATTTCTCAAGTAGGGCTTAAAGCACAAAGAAGACTTGCTGCTCCTGACAGATTCTGTCAAGGACAGAAAGTGAACTTTAAAATCACAGACTTTTAGACCCAGAAAGAAAATTAGAAATTTACCAGACCCTCTCCATGTTACAGTTGGGGAAAGTAAGGAGGATTGGGGGAGGGAGATGGGACAGGAAATGACTGCCCAAGTACAGTACAATGTAACTAAGCATACTTCTAGTGAAACATTTTCTTATCTTCTTGAGTATAAAGACATGGCATATGTGTTGTGAATGTGCATGCACATGTGTCCCTGTACATATGTACTTGTGTTTACAGTAGAGGTGTAGGGGAGGGAGAACTAAGAAAACAGCGTGACTGAAATGATCATATGATTAACTAGATTACTCGTTGACGTATTTGGACTACAGCTATCTTCCGTTGGACGTTTCTCTTCAGTATGCTTAGCATTAAAGAGCTTGGTTTTGGGAAGTAACATCAAGTAACACTTATTGGATCCCTAGCGTGCGCTGCACAGGCTGTGGGGCCAGAGAGGCTGTCAGACTGTCAGTGCCCAGGATGATGACTGACCAGCAGAGGCACTAGCTTCAGTGGAATACCTCCCTGTGCCAGGTGCCTTCATATAGGTCACATTTAAAGGAACTAACAGGACCTGCAGAAAGAAAGTGTATGACCAAGTGCTGAGTAGGGTGATGCAGGTTATGGATGCAATAGAATTCCAAGGAGCTCAATTTAAATATATAACTGCTTGCTTTCCAAAGACTGAACGTACTCCCTCCCTTGTTGAGATATAAAGCAGTCTCAATTCCAACAGTTTAGCGAAGATCTAAATAAAAGAAAGAAAGCAAAGTCTCAGAGCTGTGAGAAGTATGTAAGGGACCATGGAAGGGGATTGGGTTTTTTCAGTTAGACAGACATCATTATTCAAGACAAGTATCATTAACCCTTTCACAGTTACAAGAATGTTACCAGTCAATTGCATGTTCTTTTCCATTTATTGAGCACAGCTATAGAACAGCTTTAATTATGCCCAGTGTAGAGACTGAGAAAGTGAGAATCAGAGAAGCAAATTGGTCCAGGGTCTAGGGTGGGCCAGTGCTAATAGAACTTTCTGCAGTGATAAAAATGTTCTATATCTATGCTGTAGCTTTATGCAGTAGCCACTGGCCATATGTGGCTGCTGAGCACTTTAATGTGGCTAGTGTGACTGAGGAACTGAATTTTTAATTTAAATAGCCACATGTGACTGGTGGTTACCCTCCTGGAAAGGACAAGTTAGAAGACGATGGGGGAGTGTGAGGGGGCGGGAGGTGGATAGCACTCACCCTGACCTGGCTTCCAGCTCACCACTGCCTTTTGTCAGGCCAGTGCAATGGGCATCATGGGGAAGACAAGAGACCTGTCTGAGTGATCTGGTGTGGAACTCCTCTCTGTTCCCCTCACCCTGGCAGGACTGAAAAATTGGGTGGTAGCTGAAGATGTGGTGTTTAAACCTGTGGCAGCCCCCTGGAGTCCGGAACACCAGCTGCAGCGCCCACAGCTGACCCGGCAGGTCCTGGAAAAGGAGGACCTGGCAGCTTTTCCCTTGGGAAGCCCCCTTCCCCGCTACCTTTACCTGGCTAGCAACCAGACTAATGCCTGGGGTCACCAGCGTGGGTACCGAATCCAGATCCACAGCCCCATCGGCATACACATGCCTCTGGAAAGTGACATGGAGAGGGCCCTCAGCTGGGGGAGGTGAGAAGGGCCCTGGGCAGTGGCTGGCAGGGAAGGACATGCCCCCTCCCCCATCCCAGCCCTCAGAGACTCCAACTTAACTACCCATAGTTTGCCATTCATCCCTGTAATTCCCCTCAGATCCAAGTGGTGGGTTGGAGGTGGGAAGTGGTCTCACACACAATCTGATCCAAAGGACTTCTGGGCCAGTAAAGGTGCTTGGCATTTTCTGACACGGTCTTCCTACAACAATTCATGGTCAGATACCAGCTCGTGGTGACCCAGAGGAAGGAGGAGGAGTCTCAGAGCAGCAGCATCTATTACCAGAGAGACATCTGGACACCCACTATGGCCTTTGCTGACTTCATCAACAATGAAACCCTCTTAGGAGAGGTTGGTAGCCCTAGGGACAGACTCCTCTATGCCTGGCATCTTGGCTGCCCAGCCTCTGGCCATGGGTTGGAGGGAATGGTACGTTTCTACTTCTCAGATTCAGGGGCTAAAGAGTTCTCTGATGACCAGCGTGGGTCATTCCTTGTGGGGTGAGATTAGCCCTGGAACATTGGCCTAACCCACAGGTGCTTGCATGGGTCACTACATGTGTTGTGTACACACAAGGCTGGGCAGAGGTTGAAGCCAGGCTGAAGCTGGAGGTTCAGAATTGTAGCTGTAGGGTGGTTCTTTGGGTCTTGGCTCCAAAGTCCTCCAGTTCCTCTCTCTTCCTGCAGGATCTGGTGGCTTGGGTTACAGCCAGCTTCCTGCACATTCCCCATGCTGAGGATATCCCCAACACAGTGACTCTGGGGAACAGAGTTGGCTTCTTGCTCCGACCCTATAACTTCTTTGATGAGGACCCGTCCATCTTCTCTCCTGGCAGCGTCTACTTTGAGAGGGGCCAGGATGCTGGGCTCTGCAGTGTCAACCCTGTGGCCTGCATCCCCCACCTAGCAGCCTGTGTCCCGGACTTGCCCCCTTTCTCTTACCAAGGCTTCCAGCCCTGAGGGTGTGGTGGGACATATTGGGGGTTGGGGGACTGAGACCCATGCCTCTTCCTCTCTACTCCCACTCCTTGTTCCCTGTGTTTTTATCACACCTGTTCCTTGGAGTTGCACCGTGTCAATGTTCCTTAAGGAACAGCCTCTTCCCACACTTAAATCCCCACAAATCGCCATATATTCCTTTGGCTAATTCTTATTATCTGTTCATTTTTTAAATGATAAACTTATTAAAGTGATTTTAAAATATTCAAGCAAAAACACCACAAATCCTACCACTCTGATGTTCATATTATACCAGATATTTATGCATGTGCATTCAAAAGGAAGAGTAGATAGAATTTTATAAAATAGATGTTATGTGTAATTTATAATAAAAAGTATTACAAGAATTTTACTTGAATTCTTTTTTACTTTTTAAGTACCAGAGTCGTCTGGAGAATTTTAAGGACTCTGGCCAAAGAAATTAGCAATGGAGGAGAGAGGACAAGGGGCCTAGACCTGGCCAAGGAATGCTGCTTGGGAAGCTGAAGGGGCTGGGGTGGGGGTTTCCTTGAAAGGGGAATGATAGTTCCAAGTTACAGAAAAGAGAATATCTGTCCCTGGGAAGGTGGGGGTGCACAGGAAGCTGGGCTGAGGGGCGTGAGGGGCTGCTCTGCCCAGACCAGCTCCGTGCAGTGGTGCACTTCCACACTCAGGCTGGCCAGCTGTATTATCTGGATATTTTCCTTCCTCCCCCTTCCCCCAACCCCAGCTGTCCTCAGCTCCAACCCTGACCTAGAGCACAGAGTCTGATTTGGGTCCTGGAGGACAAAGCCATGTAAGGTCTGTGGAAATCGTTGCTGCCCTGCTCAGACCCGCCCCCCAACCCGGCCCGCCCCTCCCCCCTCCCTCAGCCTCCCTGGTGTCCTTCCCACCCTCAGCCCTAGGTTTCTGACAGCCCAGAACCTCAGCTTGAGTCTGGGACACCCAATCCAGGAGCCTCTCTCCTGCTGGCCTGGGAATATACAACTCCACTCCGGTTGAATCCTCTGTTCCCCTTCACGGGACAATGAACCAGAAGACCACCCTGGTGCTCCTGGCTCTGGCTGTCATCACCATCTTTGCCTTGGTTTGTGTCCTGCTTGCTAGTAGGAGTGGAGACGGGGGTGAACCCAGCCAGCATCCCCACTGCCCCTCTGTATCCCACAGTGCCCAGCCCTGGCCACACCCTGGCCAGAGCCAGCTGTTTGCAGACCTGAGCCGAGAGGAGCTGACGGCTGTGATGAGCTTTCTGACCCAGCGGCTGGGGCCAGGCCTGGTGGATGCAGCCCAGGCCCGCCCTTCGGACAACTGTGTCTTCTCAGTGGAGCTGCAGCTGCCCCCCAAAGCTGCAGCCCTGGCCCACCTGGACAGTGGGGCCCCCCCACCTGCCCGGGAAGCACTAGCCATCGTCTTCTTTGGTGGACAACCCCAGCCCAACGTGAGTGAGCTGGTGGTGGGGCCATTGCCTCACCCCTCCTACTTGCGGGATGTGACTGTGAAGAGACATGGGGGCCCCCTGCCCTATCACCGACGCCCTGTGCTGGCCCGAGAATACCAGGACATAGACAAGATGATCTTCGACAGAGAGCTGCCACAGGCTGCTGGCCTTCTCCACCACTGTTGCTTCTATAAACGCCAGGAACAGAACCTGGTGACAGTGACCACAGCTCCCCGTGGTCTGCAATCAGGGGACCGGGCCACCTGGTTTGGCCTCTACTACAACATCTCAGGGGCTGGGTTTTACCTGCACCCCACGGGGTTGGAGCTGCTAGTAGACCACAAGGCCCTGGATGCTGCCCACTGGACCATCCAGAAGGTATTCTATCAAGGCCGGTACTATGAGAGTCTGGCCCAACTGGAGGACCAGTTTGAGGCTGGCCTGGTGAATGTGGTACTGATCCCAAAAAATGGCACAGGTGGGTCCTGGTCCCTGAAGTCCCAGGTGCCTCCAGGTCCGGCTCCCCCTCTGCAGTACCATCCCCAGGGCCCCCGCTTCAGCATCCAGGGGAGTCGAGTGGCCTCCTCATTGTGGACTTTCTCCTTTGGCCTGGGAGCTTACAGTGGCCTGAGAATCTTTGATATCCGCTTCCAGGGAGAACGCTTGGTGTATGAGCTCAGCCTCCAAGAGGCCTCAGCCATCTATGGTGGAAATTCCCCAGCAGCAATGCTGACCCGCTATTTGGATGGTAGCTTTGGCATGGGCAAGTACTCCACGCCCCTGACCCGAGGGGTGGACTGCCCCTACCTTGCCACCTATGTGGACTGGCACTTCCTTCTGGAATCCCAGGCTCCCAAAACAATACGTGATGCCTTTTGTGTGTTTGAACAGAACCAGGGCCTCCCCCTGAGGCGACACCACTCGACTTTACACTCCCACTCTTATGGGGGACTTGCAGAGATGGTGCTGGTCGTCAGATCTATGTCCACCTTGCTTAACTATGACTATGTGTGGGATATGGTCTTCCACCCCAATGGGGCCATAGAAGTCAAGTACCATGCCACAGGCTACATCAGCACGGCATTCCTCTTTGGTGCTGCCCAAAGGTATGGGAACCAAGTTGGGGAGCACACGCTGGGCACAGTCCACACCCACAGTGCCCACTTCAAGGTGGATCTGGATATATCAGGTGAGAAATCCTGGTGGGGGCAAGGATTCTGAGAGAGGGGCTGAAGAGTTGTCTCCATTTGCTTTGGGTTTTATATAAGTTATCCAGAAAAGAAAGATTTGGATTTTCATGCTTCCCCTTTCTGCTGGATGGGAGAGAGTTGGCTGCTAAGTTTTATCTGGATCTTAGATCACTGGCTAGGGGCACAGCTGCCAGCCTCCCTCCATGTGACCTCAATAGAAAATCTTGGGAGATGGCTAAGCTCGGGGAGGAGGCAGGATCTAGTTTAACAGTTTCCATTGCCCTCATCCGCCCCTTGCACTTACATGGGCACCACTTCAGGGAAGCAGCCACTGGTGTTTCAGCCCATTTCTCTGTGTCTGGCCTGTGGTGCTGGTGTGTTAGGGGGTGTGTTGCAGTGTGTCACGTCCCCGGCATGTGCAGGCCAGTCACAGAACACCCCAGGCTGTACATTTCCTCGGGAGATGGATCCTCCCCCTCTGATTTTCCATCTCTCTCTTGGTACACTTAAGTGCAAGGGGTCGAATGGATCCTGTGGGGCATTCCAGTTAGTTCCTGTAGTTGGTGGTCACAGAGAGAACAATGGATACATGATGTCTTGGAGTCTCAGTCTTTGTCTTTTCACTTTCCTTCCCACATTGAGTTGATCGCTAGGGTTTTTTTTTTTTTCTCCAACCTCTGAAATATCTCAAAACCCTCTCTGGTCGCAAATGCCATCCTCCTGTAGGTGCCAGGCCTCTCTCTGCTGCCTTCACTCTTGTTGCTCTCAGATACAGGGTCCACGCTGTGCCCCAAGTACCCTCCCTCCCATGCCAGCCTCGGTTTCTCTGTCCCCTGCAGGATCCTGTCCACAGCAAGACCTCCAATGCCCTTCACAGTGCAGCTCCAAGCTGCTTTGCGGATTCTTCCCACGCTCAGTCTTAGCCACAGCAAATACTTCCTGCAATCCGCACGCATGCACATTACAGTCAGGCTTCTACTTCCTGCCTGACCTGTATTCCCTTAACCCTGAACATGCTGGGCTGTGCTCCTCTCACATTGCAGACCAGTCAGTGGTTTGCTGTCTGTGTCTCCATGACAGCAGGAGGGTAAGGGTGATGTTTCATTCATCTCTGTCCCCAGGGGCAAGCAGAGTGCCCCCCACTAATGAATGTTGAAAGGATGAATAAGTGAAATTGAATGAAATTCATGAGGAAATATTTCAATTTATAGGTCAACAGCTTTGGCTGAAGGATTGGGGATATTGTGGGGGGAGAGTGAAGGGAAGCGGGGAGCACACCCAGTTCTGAGTTGCTCTTTGCCCCACCTCGCCCCTGCAGCTGGGTGGCAGCAGAATCCAGAGGGTCCTGGGTGGTTGCATGACAGGCCCTCCTCCCTGAGCAGGACTGAAGAACTGGTTCTGGGCTGAGGACATGGCCATTGTCCCCATGTCTGTACCCTGGAGCCCTGAGCACCAGATACAGAGACTGAAGGTGACCCGGAAGCTGCTGGAGACGGAGGAACAGGCTGCCTTCCACCTGGGAGGTGCCACCCCTCGCTACCTGTACCTGGCCAGCAACCACAGCAACAAGTGGGGTCACCCACGGGGCTACCGCATCCAGAGGCTCAGTTTTGATGGGGACCCGCTGCCCCAGAACAGCTCCCTGGAGAGAGGTTTCAGCTGGGGGAGGTGAGTTGGGGGCTGGGAGAGGGGAGAGGGAAAGGAGTGCTGGAAGGACACCTAGAGATGCAGTCACAACTATATGCAAGGTAAGATCTCAGGAAGGATTTCCCAGTTATCAAAAGTCACCGTGGTGGGGCTGGCCAGTTCAGTCAGTTGGTTGGAGTGCAGCCTTGTTAACACCAAAAGTCACCGGGGTGGGCACATTGTCCCCTTGGAGGACTAAAGCCCAGGACTGAGAACTCTTTTCTGTTTTGGATGGTAGAGGGACCACGCAGTGAAATGGCAGGGGGATAAACAGGGAGATGTGACCCACCAGGGTGGCATGAGAGATTCAGCAGCACCCAGTTGCTGTGTTTAATGCAATAGGGAAGCTGAGGTCTGAGCACTCAGCTCCCTTCATCACAATCAGGCAGCAGGATGGGGTTAATGACCACGGAGGCCTGACCAGTGCCTCCCTAGGTACCAGCTGGCTGTGACCCAGAGGAAAGAGGAAGAACCCACTAGCTCCAGCATCTACAATCAAAATGACCCTTGGACCCCCACGGTGGCTTTCACTGACTTCATCAACAACGAGACCATTGCTGGAGAGGTCAGCTGACTGTAGAGGGCAGAGGGGGGAGGTGGGGACACACCTCACCTTCTCTTGGTGGGTGGGTTGGGGGGAGGTTCCTGAAAACCCTCTGCTTGCCCCAGGGGTGGAGCTGATTCTTGCCTTCTGCACTTTAGTGGGTCTGATCATTAGTCTTGAGGGGATCTTCCCAAGCTGGGGGTTGACATGCAGAAATGGGGTGAGGACCTGGGCCTGTCCTCCAGGCTCTAGAGCCCTCTAAATCCCAGCTTCATCGACTGAGTCCTTTCTAGGCCCCAGCACTCAAAGAGGGCTAGAAGTTACCAGAGAAGATCACATCTCCTGTATCTAACCATAAAAGGGTGAATTTTTCTCAGTGTTGGTCTGTTTCTGCCTCCCAAGCCCTAATCTCTCTTCATCCTTCTTCCCTCGGTTGCAGTTTGGGAACTCTCAGAGAGTTGGGGAGAGATGAGCTGACGTAGCCTGTGGGTGTCACCCTGTGGGGGTGGGTAGGCAAAGGTAATGTGCTGAGAAGTGTCGGAGATGGAGGGTGCAGGCCAGGCACAGCAAGGCAGGTGTTGCTCCCAGTATGAGACAGACTTCTGCTTTGACTTCTGGGCCAGTAGGAAAGAATGTTTAGCTGAAGATCCTTGGGCTGATGAGCTGAATCCTTACCTGCAAGGCCACTGTGGGAGGCAGGGCATGTTCTTAGCAAAGCCAGACCTCATGCTCCTCTCTTCTCCCCTGCTAGGACTTGGTGGCCTGGGTGACAGCTGGCTTTCTGCACATCCCACATGCCGAGGACATTCCCAACACGGTGACTGTGGGGAATGGTGTGGGCTTCTTCCTCCGACCCTACAACTTCTTTGATGAGGATCCCTCTTTCTACTCTGCTGACTCCATCTACTTCCAGGGGGACCAGGATGCTGGGGCCTGTGAGGTCAACTCCCTGGCTTGCCTGGCCCAGTCTGCTGCCTGTGCCCCTGACCTCCCTGCCTTCTCCCATGGGGGCTTTTCTCATAACTAGGTGGTGCCTGACATGGGGAATCTGGCCAGGAGCCCCAGAGCCAGGGGGGGACAGCAGCTGGGCCCTGGGCTGGCAGCCTGGCACCCTCTTCTCCTTCCTCACACCCCAGGGGAGACTCAGCTTTGCGGATCCCGGCCATGCTGCATTCCCATCCCAAAGAGGAGAGGAATGGTCCAACCAAGAGCCTAGAGTGGTGGCTCAGCTTTGCCCTAAATGTTTCCCTTTTTTTGTTTTCTGGCTCTCTGAAATCTTTTTAGGCCATCTTGGGACTCTGCAACAGGATAATTTCCCAGAGACCCCAGGGCAGGGTTCCTTTCAGGCCTGTACATCCTCAGTGAGCTGGAAGGGACCCTTCTGCCCACATTCCCTCTCATCCAAGTCCTTTCCTTCTTTCCTTCCTTCCTCTTGCCTACCGCCTCCTTCTCCTGTTCTTGCCTAGTCTTATATCTTGGGATTTTCCTCAAAGTCCTGAAGGGATGTCCCTCCATCCTAGCTCCTGGCCTCTGGTACCCCCCAACCCCCAGCTCTCATATCTCAACTTTGGTCTTGTCTCTTGGCCCTGCGCCTGTGGAAGTCTCAAAGATGTAGGGGGACACCTGCCTTAAGAGAACAGTTCCCGCATGTCCTCTTGTGTCTGTCACATATCGAGAGTAGGTGTCGCCCCCACGCCTGTCCTGTGGTAGGATGTGTGTGTTTCAGACAGTTCCCTTTGCCCATTCGTATCTGCCTGCCTTGCACTCTCTCGAGGAGGATGGTCATAGTGACAGCAGCAGCTGAAACTGGCACTTCTGGGGGCTCTGTGGGTGTAATGATCATGAAGAATGGTCATTTTGTGCCAGGACTGTGTGTGACCAGTGGCCTCTGTACTCTGCAACAACCAGTTCGGGAAGCTGGGCACCAAGGGTGAAAAGCAGGAAGCCCCAGCCCTTCAGCCACCAGGCCAGGGGCTGTCCAATCACATGCAGACATGCAAATGAGCCAGGCCTGGGGGGCGTGGCCTGGGGGCACCCCCTCCAGCTCCTCGCATCACTACTGTCCATCCTGGAGTCTTGGCTGGGGATGGATACAAAGAAATAGCAAGACATTGGAAACAACAGAAATGTCCTTCCCTAGGGGATGGGTTTTTTAGCTGTACAGCTAAAAAATAATTATATGTCTTTATATATTAAAATGAAATAATCTTCAAGTGAAAAAGGCAAGGTGCAAAAATGTGTATAGTGCACTTCCCATTTGTGTTTTAGGAAGGAGAAGAATATAAATACATATTTGCTTATATATGCATATTCAGAAGAAATGGGATTACCTCTGGGGAGGGGAAGCGGGAGGTTGGAGATCAGGGGATGGAAGGGACTTATCCCTGCATACCCTTTGTGCAGTTTGAATTTTGAACCATGCGACGGTATTACCTATTCAAAATAAATAATATGTAGGCCCAAACGAACTGACTTTTTCTTTACTGACATGTTTTTTAGGAACAGGTGGGTGGAGGGTGGAGGGTGAAGTGGGTTAAGGGATGGGCCCAGGGACTAAATTTTCTCAAATTCTTGAGACCCAGAGAAGTGGGTGTGGCCTCTAGTAACTCCTTTGCCTCTAGTAACTTTTTCTAGCTCACACATCTCTGAGGAAGTGTTAAATTCAATCAAGCTCTCTTTCTCTCTTGGAAGAGGGGGCTATAAGAAGCAATGGAGAGGCGTGACCTCTGCTTGCTGGAAGCCCAGGCCAGGCAGGAGGTGAAATGCCTGGCCTGGGCTTCATCTGTTTCAGATTTGGGAGGCTGCTCAGGTTATGACCAGAGAGAGATCATGTTTTTGGAGCTCAGTCCCCATGGAAGCTTCTGCTACCTTCTGTCTGTCCTGCCCCAAGCCCAGGTTCTCTTCTACGTCAATGGAAGAGTGGATGGGGAGGAGTCAATGAGCTGGAGAGAAACTAGATTCCAAAGAACAGAAAGACTACACTGAGGAGCAGGGCACCAGCAATGACTGGCTTAATTATAATATGGCCAGGAGAGGAAGTAAGAGTGAAGGAAGACGGGGAGAGATTAAAGACGGAGAAACTGAAGGCTGGGATGGAGGAGAAAAAAGGACTTCATGGCCAGTTGTGGGTCAGCCGTTGACTTCATACTCCCTCTTCCACTGACCTGAGGAATGTCACTCCTCCTGTAAATGCACAGCCTTTCGTTTCTGTCTCCTTAGGGCTCCTTATGGCCAGGTGCACTGTGGTCAGTGCTGGGGAAAGGGGTGCAAAGGAATGCTGGTCTCTTCCTCCCCACCATCTTATTCACTTGAAATTCATCACCTAGAAACCTATCTCCAGACTAAACAGTGTGAATGTATGGGGTGAGTGTGTGTAGACGTTCACAAGCTTTTATATAAAAATGTGACTGGTTGTGTCTCTCTGTGTCTTGCTACACGGATGGCACCACCTGCCCCAGGCCCCAAGTGAGAGGAGGCAGAATGCACATCTAGATCATTAGAACAGCAGCCCAGCTCTGGTCAGGAGGGCTGCATGGTGGACCTCCGGCCCCATACTCCAATCCAATCTCTTCCTTAGACCACGGAAGTCATGTGGAGTCTTGGACTCAGACTTGTGGTTAAGTGTCGAGGAGTGAATAGTGACGGAGGAAGTCAACTTCTGAAGGAACTGATGTCTCCAAGGCTCAGATCTTTAGGACGTGGGGCCCGTTGACCTGAGAAAGAGGAGCTGCACAAAGAGACCCAAGCTGGGGCTTGTGTCAGAGGGCATGACTAGGACTTCTTCAAGAATGTAGACATAGGAACTTCCTGTGAGAAACACGAGGTGTGACCAACTGCCTCTCCTCTTGCAGCCCCTGGGAAGGGCTCCAGCTCCAAGTGCAAGAGAAGGATTGCTTCATGCATTTAACAAAGATTTATGGAGCATCTTCTAAATGCTAGGCAGTGTGTGAAGCACTGGAATACGCTAGTGAATGAGACACAATTTCCACCCGTGGGGGCAAGTGAGGCTGGTAAAGGTGTAATTACAGTCAAGGGTGGAGGAGGACAATAGCAGGGGCTCCTGACCCAGACTCAGGGAATGGGGGGCCTCCTTACGGACGTGATGTCTAAACTGACCCTAGCAGAGGAGTGGACATTGGCCAAGGAAGAGGGAAGAGAATGGAGAGAATGTCCCAGGCAGAGGGAACAGTATGTTCAAAGGCCAGGTGACAAGGTGGCCATCCAAGTACCCAAGTTCATTGACAGGTACATGGGCTGTGAGGGGAGGAGAACCTGGATAGGGAAGCAGAGGACAGGTGAGGCAAGTCCTGGCAAGCCATGGCTACCCTGAGAAAAATGGGGAGCTATGGAAGGATTGTAAGCAGTGGCGTGACAGGATCAGATTTGCCTTTTAGGACATTCTCTCTGGCCCAGATATAAAGAGTAGAGTTGAATAGAGTTGACGGGCGGCGGGCAGGGGAGGGTTGCCAAAGGGAGGTGGGTCAGATGACTGTGACTGCCATCAACATTAGAAATATGGTGGCCTGAATGCATGGTGAGGCCCAAGGGAAGGACTCTTGCAGGAAATCTGGCCAAGGAGACCCTCTTTGCAGAGCCCAGATCAGAACCCCAGATCTGGTGCCTCCTCTGCTGAGGTCAGTGGGAAAATAAGAAAGGATCCCTGGCCAATGACTGCTCTTTGCCCTCTGTGTGGGCCACAACCCCCTGAATCGAAGGTCATTATATTTAACAAGCACTTAGATCATTTGGTAAAGACGGTTGCTGATCAAAGTACATTTCCACCCAACAATCAGTCCCCTCTGTAGTTAGTGTGGTTTGGAATAAATGGTTAGGTCATCCTCGTACACACTACAACGTGTGGTGGGTTTGGTAAACCTTTAGAGAAGGGTGGAGGGGCTTGGTGCTCTCCTGACAGCTCCTTTGGGTGGGTTTGGCAATGAGGATGGGCTCACCGACTCGTCTGTCTGGAGAACCCCACCCCTTCCTGCTTCCCTCTCCTCTCCTTGCGTTTTCCATCTTGTCCTCTGAACTCGCTCTTTCCTAGTGACTCTCATTTTGCCTCTCCCTGGACATCGCCTCTCCCAGGGTGGTGGGTGGGGGTGTTCTCGCCGCCTCTGCCTTCTCAGGCACCTTCCTCCCGGAGCGGTCTCCTCCTCCTGGGTCTGTTTCCCGGCCTCCCCCAATCACTCCTCTGCTGACCCAGGGCCATGGACACTGATCTGGCAAAGTCACCAGTGACTTCATTGTTTTTGCTGGTGAGAGGCCGGTACAGTAGTCTAAACCCTTGACCTTGGACCAGTGACTTCTTAAACATAAAATTTGGGCCCATCCAGCTGCCTACTTTCTGGGCCCGTCAGTGGCATTTGACAACTACTGCTCCCTTCTGGGAACTCTCTCCTGCTTGACTTCCCCACGTTCCCACACCTTCTCATCCACATTTGCTCCTTCTCCGTCTTCTCAGGCGCCTCCGACTGCCCACTTGACTTTGAACCTGAGCACTTTCTAGTCCTCCGTCCTTGGCCCTCCTCCTTTCTCTCTGAAGAGGTCCTCCCTAGGTGACCTCAGCCTTTCTTACTTTAACTGCTAATACTTGTTGTCAGCCAAATCTATATTTCGATCCTATAACATCTCTCATGCCCTCCAGACCCACAAAGCCAATTGCCCTTTTCCTGGGCATCTTTACTGGGGCTTCCTATGAGCGTGTCCAACTCAAATTTATTTCTCCCCCTTAAACCTGCTTCTCTTCATGTATGTCCTCACCCTGGTGAAAGCTCCGTACCCCAGTCACCCAACAGGAAATCTTTGTGTCATCTAAGACATCATACTCTCACCCAACACACCCCTCAGGCATGGGGTCCTGTTGACACTAACCCTTTCCAGACTCACCCCTTCCTCTCTGTCCTGGAGGCCGCTGGCCGCATTCTGGCTTTTGGCCTCCTATCTGGTCTATTTGCCTCTAGTCTGCCCCACACCCGAGCCCCGCTCCACACTGTAGCCGGAGCCATCTCCCTGGAAGGCAGATTGCAGTTGAGCATGACCTGGGTGTATGAGGTGACACAGCTGAGCACACAGGGTCAGCAGCTCCACTGGGACACCATGGTCAAGGGCCCCGTCCTCAGCTATGAGGGCCGAGCATGGCCTCTGGCTCCCAGGGATACACTCATCTTCATCAGGTTCACAGAGGACTAAGGCCTCGTGGCGGGAGCAGGGCGTGTTGTTCTGTCTTCTGAGGAATTCTCCCAAAGGGACATCTTTTCAGCAAGTGGTTGGAATAATGGACATGTTGAGTGCCAAGATTAGGATATCTGTACAAATGGCCCACCAGTACATGAAAGAATGCCCAGCATCGCTAGTCATCAGAGAAATGCAAACCCAAACCACACTGAGATACCATCTCACTCCAGTTAGACTGGCCATTATTAAAAAGAACAAGAATAACAAATGCTGGCGAGGATGCAGGGAAAGAGGAACTCTTCTACACCGTTGGTGGGACTGTAAATCAGTACAGCCATTGTGGAAAACAGTATGGAGGTTTCTCAAACAACTACAGATAGAACTGCCCTATGATCCAGCAATGCCACTGCTGGGTATATACCCAAAGGAATGGAAATCATCATGTGGAAGGGACACCTGCACTCCCATGTTCATCGCAGCTTATTTACAACAGCCAAGATATTGAAGCTACCTAAATGTCCATCAACAGATGACCGGATAAGGAAAATGTGGTGTATATACACCATGGAATACTACTCAGCCATAAAAAAGAATCAAATTCTAGTATTTGCAGCAACATGGATGAGTCTGGAGAAAATTATATTAAGTGAAATAAGCCAGACAAAGAAAGAGAAATACCACATGTTCTCATTGGGTGCTAAGAAAGAAAGAAAAAAAAAGAAAGAGAAATACCTCAACAATTTCTTGAACTTTCAGAATACAAGAGATGAGGGTGAGGTGGGGGGGGTGGTTTGGGGAAGGATAGGTTGGATAAAGGACCTAAAGAGAAATTATTTGTAATAATAATATGCTTATAATAAATATTAAAAAATAAAAATAAATAAATCCTGAAAAATAAAAAAGATTAGGATGGCTCATACCTGTTGTGGATACTTGAAAAAAAAAATTAGGCTGGAAAGATTTTAGAGGAAACACTGTGCAAGGAAAAGGTCAGGGAGGGTGGTGAGGGGGTGCTGCCTTGTACATGCCAGGCCCCTCCAGCCAAAGCAAAGTGCTCTTCCTCGGGATCATGAAGACCTTAACCCCCATATGAGACCTTAGCCACACTCCACCAGAGTGAACATTCTTGACCTCTCTTTGGTAATACAGGTCAGCACAAGGGAACTTTGCCATGTTAATGGTGTGTTCTTTGCTGGGAGCTGGGAGTGACTTCCCCACTACTGACCATAAATTCCCAAAGGGCTCAGACTCAAGTTCTCTGGCTGGGATGGTTTGTTCTCTGGCTAGGGGTGAGCCTTGACATTAGATTTTATTCCTTTTTAGTCTAAAGCTCACATCACCTGTTTCCAATGACCCCTGCCTCAGTTACAGCAGTTCTAGTGTCTCTTCTTGACTGCAAGAAGCTCTCCAGTCCCTCATTTCCGTGTTACTGCTCCGTGGATGGGTGTGAATTTTACTCCCCAACAGTTGGGGGTCAGTATGAAATGTCCCCTTTCTTTTTCTATACAGATAATCAACTCTGTGCCTTCACTCACCTGGTTGGTAGGAAATTCAATTACAGGCAGGTTTGTCAGGGGTGCTCATCTCTAGGGGTAGATAAGACTCTGATCCATGTTAAAAAGCAAAAAAAAAAAAAAAAGACTCTGGAATCTGGGGCTTTCGGTGATGGTCAGCTGTCTTCAATTGTCAGCGCTCATTGCTGTGAGGATCACTTGCTGCCACCCTGAGACCAACCTTGCCAAGTGGCAATGGGGCAGGGGCCTAAGCACCCGTTCCTCACTGAGGCTGTCACCTCCTCACGGTCCTGGGTGGGAGAGTGGGCTCCAGTGTCACCCCGCTCACCAGCACACACACACACACACACACACACACACACACTCTCCCTACTTGTGAGTCCCACAAAACTCCAAGAAGACCTGCTCTTCCTGTGTTAGGGAAGCTCTCCATAACTTTTCTCCCATACCCACACCCACTTTCTCTTAGTGCAAAGGTTCCATTCTCCCTTTTTCTCTTGCCAGGACTGTCCTTAATAACCCATCTGAAGATCCTCCATGCAAGCAAACATGAGACACAAGTTAACATTATTTCTGCAGACAGGAATCAAGGGAGACGTTTATCAGGGACAAGGGAAGCATGTCTGTCACAGTGCACTGCCGTCTACCAAACACTTTGTGTTTGTTCACCAAATGCTCATCAAAGTGTTTTCAGAACATTTTTTAAATTAAAAAAAAAAAACCGTTAAATACTGTTTTCCATGAAGAGCTTCTACAGAGCATGAAAATCAGATCAGGAAGAGAAAAATCAGTTCCCATTTTGCTTGAGGACAAGGAAGCCTGGCTGCCCTGGGGAGGGGGTTGTTATGTTGACGTTCCGTCCTGGGGGAAGGGGGACCTGCCTTTCCCACAGTCTTGGAAAGAGCCCCACGGATCTTTCTACAGCTAACTGGCCAGCCCTGTTTTCTTTAGTGAGACATAATTTACATACCATAAAATTCACCCTTTTAAAGTGTACAATAATGGTTTTTGGAATAGTCACAAAATGGTGCAACCATTGCCACTAATTCCAGGACATTTTCATCACCCCAGAAACAAACCCCATACCTGTCAGCAGGAACGCCCCACTGTCCCCAGCCCTCGCTAGCTCCTGGTCATCGTTCATCTACTCTCTGCCACTGTGGACGTGCCTATGTTATGGACATTTCAAACAAATAGCTTCACACAGTATGTGGTTGGCTTTTTTCACTTAGTACGATATTTTTGAGGTGCGTATGTGTTGTAGTGCGTATCGGAACTTTACTTCTTTATGGCTAAATAATATTCCATTGCACGCATATGCCACATTTTGTTCATTCAGTCATGAGTTAATGGACATCTGAGTTATTCCTACGTTTTGGTTACTGTGGATAATGCTGCTATAAACATTCACATCTGAGTTTTTGTGTGAACTTATGTTTTTACTTCTCTTAGGTATATTCAAGGGTACTTCACAACGTCTGTAGAAAAATAGAACTGAAAGATAATACAGATTTTTCCATGAGCTTTTTGAAGTACCCTCATATCTAGGAATAGAATTGCTGGATTATGTGGTAATTCTGTTTAATCTTTTGCAGAACTGCCAGACTGTTTTCCAAAGTGACTGCACTTTTCTTCTTCTTTATTGTATAAGATATACATTATAAAATTTACCATTTTAGCCATTTTTAAGCAAAGGCTCAGTTGCATTAAGTACATTCAGAAGCTCGCTTGGGCCTCTCCAGCTCTTCCCCTGCTCTGGCTCTTGAATAGGAAGATGGTGTCTCTGGAGACCAGACTGTTCTCTTAAGCCCCAGGACAGGATCCCCACTAGGCCCCTGTCTAGTCTCTGGTCTCGAGAAGGCTGTCCTCTGCGTGCATCGCTCTCATGCAGGCACAGTCCTTCTCCTGCCCTTCTTCCTCCCCCCTGTCCTCCTGCAACTTCAGCTTCTATTCCCTGCTATTTGCCTTCGAGGTCCTGGGGAGATGTCCCTGCTGCCTCAGGTCTCGTAGTCCCCTCCACACCCCATCTCTCAATCCTGGGGTCCTCCTATGTCTCTGGGTTGGAGAAGACTTGGACTTGCAGGAGCTGTCTGGTTTAAGAGCTGTCTGGTTATTTCCTTGTGGGATATATATGTCTCCGGACAGCTACCGTCATCTTGCCTCTCTGGCTCTCACTGTCTGAGCAAACACATTACTCCTGTCATCTTGTCATCTGTCTACACTGCCAAATAATCCTCCTCTGAG
>NW_007726844.1:360168-368665 GCF_000696425.1 Galeopterus variegatus
AAGACTTCGTTCATTTATTCATTCATTCATCAGAAATTTCTTGGATTCTTTCTGAATGCCAGACTTGCACTGATACACAAAAATAAGTACTCCCCCCGCCCCGCTAGACCCTTGCCCTCAAAGAGCTCAAAGTCTGGGCTGGAGGGAGGCCTTTTTGTAAACAATTAACAACACTGGGACAAGGGCTACGACAGACGAGTTGACCTCAGAACAGGCAGCTGTCTCTCACCTGTGGGAGCTGGGAGGGCTTCACAGAGGAGGTGACAATTATTTGTGTGTGTGTGTGTTTAATTGTATTTTACTTATTTGAATTAGTAACACATTCAAGGTTCAAAATCCTAAAGGCACAAAAGGATGTGTCTGGTGATGGCTGCACAACTGTGGAAATGTACTAAAAACTATTGAGTTATAGAGTTCAGATGACTTACTGATATGGTGTATGACTTATATCTCCTTATTTCGGCTGGCCAGTTAGCTCAGTGGGTTAGAGTCCAGCTTTGTAGGTAGCATTCAGCCTTGTAACCACCAAGGCCAAGTGTTCGTTCAGTTCCCTGTACTGGCTAGCTGCCAAAAAAAAAAAAGAAAAAGATGAAAAAGGAAAAGGGAAGATAAATAAATAAATAAAAGTTGTATTTGAAAAAAGGGTATGTGTCTCCATCCTGCCTCTGCCCCCAGTCCCTCCTGGAAGTCAACCAACATTGTGAGTCTCTAGTGTATCTTTACTGTGGGGAGTGGGAGAGTGACATTTGAAGTGGTGAGTGGAATTTAGTCATGTGGTGAACTGGGGAACAGAGTGTTCCTGGCAGAGACACGGGCATGAAAACGTGTGGTCCTGTGTGTTCCCACAGCTATAGCACGGGGTGGGCAAAATGACAGGACATGAATGGGCTTGGGATGAGCAGAGCCCTGGATGCCACGTGGACCAGTCTGTACTTCTTCTGTAAACAGCGATGAGCCAAACATTTAAGCCACCTGAAAAACAATGTGACAATAAGAACAGAAAAAAATATCATCCACATCCCCCTCCAACATGCCCTGTTTTCACTCATCTAAGTTTTGCTGCAGTTCTTGTCTCTGTGAACTTGTACTTTTACCCAGTTAGGTTTGTAAAGTCTAAATGTACCTTTGTAGTCTTCTTTTTCCATTTAACGTTACATCATAAGCATTTTTAGAGATTGCATGTAACTATCAAAAGAATGATTTTTAAAGAACAAGAAATATTCTATCAAGTTGATAATAAACTAATCATCCCCATCAGGCAATTGAAATGGTTCCAATTTGCTATCAAGTGGAAGAATGACCCAGCTGGATCTTGGCTTCAGACAATGGCTTCTACATGGTAGACACGGGTTCAGAGGTAAAAGAGACATGGGTCATCTGGGGTCCATGCCTTAGGTCTTCCATGACTCATCCTTATGACTTCCATGGCTCGACACATTTGAGCCTGTTTTCTCATCTAGAAAATGATAATATACTTGAATCACTCAAAAGCTTTTTAGAAGAAAAAAAAGCTTCTTAGGCTTTGGTAGATTTTTCTGATGCTAGAAGGTCCTCCCACAGCCCCACCTGCTATGCATCAAAGGAACTATTTGAAGACACTGAGGTCCAGATGGGCTTTCCCCGTCTTCTGGCCCAGAAGAATGCCCCCATCACCCTCTTGCCTTCCTTGGTCAGATGGAAAAAAATGTCTGGGGCAGATGTATTCTCAGACTCAAGAGATGTTTGGGGCTGTCTACAGCTGGCAATGCTGCAGCTGTCATCTCATTTCTTTGCCATCAGTGGTGGAATTCATCCAGTAGGCACCGTGATATGTGCTAGGGGGGACAGTGGGTCCTGACAGACAGTCATAGCCCACGCCTGGCTTGGCCTAGGGGAGATGCTGCTGGAGCAAGAAAACCTCTCTGATGGCTCTTGGGAGTGGGAAGTAACCCTAGGCCCTCCACCTGCCCCTTCTCTCCCTCTCTTAGGGCTTTTTGTTCACCCAGACTGTCTGGTGCCAGCTGCCCTGTAGCTGCCACAGAGATTTCATCGAATGAACAGAAACAGATGCAGCATTCTCAGTGGGGCTTGGGTCTCAAAAACACCTTCCCACTGCATGTCTCTCATGCTCCTTGACTTTACATCTGTGGGCCAGAATCTGATGGGGAACTCTCCCTTTCTTGAGAACCCTCCCAGTCTCTCCCACTTCTCCCATCGAGAAGGAAAGGCCAGTACGAAGGTAATTCAAAAAGTTCATGGAAAATTGCATGTTATCTTTAAATTCTGTTTTTCCACAAACTTTCTGAAGTACCCTCGTATAGTGGAGACTACTGTGGGCCAGGTGATTTCCATCTGTTGCCTCTTTTAATCCTCACAGCAACCTTGAGAAGTGGATATTATTATTCCCATTTTACAGAAGAGGAAACTAAGAATTAGACAGATTAGGTAACTTGCACAAAGTTACCTGGCTGGTAAAAGGTGGATCTGAGAACAAACTAAGGTCTTTGTGGAACTAGACCTCACTTCCTGGTAGGCCTATTTGAAGAATTAAGGCAAGGTAATATTTGAGAAGCACTTGGCACCTGATCTATGCTAAGTGACCCTCTAAGAGCAAAATCATCGCTCAATGGACAAGGGCAGAAATATGCACAGTTGTCTTTTGCAAAGGCACTCAACCTTGACTGCACATTAAAGTCACCTGGGGAGCTTGAAAAATTCAACATACCCAGACTGCACCTCAGACCAATAAAATCAGGGGTTGAGGCTCAAACATTAAGAGCTTAAATTTCCCCAGGCAATTCTATAGCCAAGGTTGAGAAAAGTCTGCAGACAGTAGTCCAGCTCCAAGCTTACCGGAAAGTCTAAGATGCACAAAGAATGTGCCCATCAGAAGACACAGAAAAAAAGCAGGTATTGCAGAGTCTTCTCTGGCAGTGATAATACAATCATGTCTGGAATGGAGGACCCAGACCAAGGCCAGGATATGTCCAGTCCTGGAAGCACTTCAGCCATGCAGATGGAGGGACCCAGCTCTGTCGAACCTATCTTGTGACCAACTGGAGTTCTGATTCCCAGCTCAAAGGCCAGTTTCCCACCACATCATGGACATGTGAAGAAAATGAGCATGTCACTTACATCTCTTGCTGTAAATGAACTAGTCGGCATTCTGATAATAATTGCTTGTGCTTTGACAGTTATTGTAAATCAATAGATTGGCCTTCAGGTGTTACTTTGGTAAATCTAGATCTTCCCTGAAATATGATTCCTTTTGGTTAGCTGATAAATCTGGTTTCGGATTAGGCTGCTCCTCTGGTGGTGAATTCACCAAGAAGCCATCTCAAGATGTCCTGAGACATTAGCTGGCCTCTCCTGACACACACCAGCAGAGCCACAGACTTCACAGGCAACTTCCAGAGCAGACTCAGTGTAAGTCAATTTCCACGTTCCTACCCTCCCGCCTACAGTTTTTCTTGGCCAACTTCCCTCTTATAAATTTCCAGAGCTTCCCACTCTCTGCAGCGCATATTAGGTCATTCTCAAACCTGGGCTCGGTCCCCCACCCCACCCCTGCCACCCTGCCTCACACTCCAGACACCCCAGATCAAGTGCCCTTCTCCAGACAGGCTGTTTCCACCCTCTCAGGACTCTGCTCATGCGCTCCCCTCCCGTCCTTCCTCTGTCCTTTCTTCATCTGGTGACACCTTATTCACCCTCTAAAACACAACTCAAATGTCACTCCGTCCACTTTTCCCTGAGCAAAATTATTTGCTTTGTTCTCACTGCTGTTGAGGTACTTAGGACAGAACTCTACGATGGAGGTTCACACACTGAACTCAAGTTCATAGTCTAGCTTGTGTCCTCCTGTCACTCCCCATCACATAACCTGGCTTTGGTGGCCTGATGCCCAGTATGGTGTCATGCCTATTTATGGGTGCTAAAACACATCTTTGTTGAAATTTGAAGAACAGTCACAATTGTTAGATTCAAGTCATTTTTTGTCTTTTTAAAAGTCATTTCATACCTATTTTCTCATCTGACTACCTCAAAAGGGAAGATCTGAGGAAGTACAATGATCCTGAGTGACAAGCCACCCTGACTGCACAGGTCAAGCCAGGAGGGGGCCACAGGGCAATACTGACCTGCTGAACCCAAACATTTCCTTTCCAGCAACTCAGCAAAAGTTGCAGGAAGGAAGAGATTGGGCCAAAGGGTTTCTGGGTAGGTGGACATTGGTAGGTCTGTAAATCAGTTCTTCAGTTTTCCTGGGCTGTCCCTGAAACAGCCCAGGAGGGGCCCAGAGCCTGAAGGTTGAGCCAAGAGGGCATGGTGTGGGAGGGTTAGAAGCACAGGCTGGAAAACTGAACCATAAAATAATACTGAATTTGGCGTATATGTGGGGAGGGGTGTTTAGAGGCAGCAAATCAGTAAATCAGTGTTTTCCTTATTCCAGGTAAACAGCAGCAGTGTGGCATAGTGGCTGACAGTGTGGCTTCTGGAGCTAGAGTGCCGGGGTTTGGATCCAACAAATATGGCCTTGGGCAAGTTATTAATGTCTCGCCTGTAAAATGGAGGCAGTGATAAAATCTACCTTGGGATTTTTATGAGAATTAAATTAGTAAATGCAAGTAATTTTCCAGAACTAATCCCTGGCATATAGTGAATGTTCAGTGAATATGAGCTATTATTTAATATTTTATTAACCAGCATCTACTGGCTGTTCCAGTTACTGTAAAAGAAACCATCCTAAAACTTAGTGGCTTAAAACAACAAACTAATTTACCTAGTTCAGAATTCTGTAGGTGGGCAATCTGGGCTGGGTTCAGTTGGGCAGTTTTTCTGCTGGATTCTCCTCGAATCACCCACGTGGCTGCAGATTTCTGGCAGATGGACCAAGGATGGGTGGTCTAAGATGGCCTCACTCACACTTCTGGTGACTGAAGCTGGCTGTCAGACAGACCACATGTGTCTTAGTCCATTTTTTGTGTGGCTTTGACAGAATACCTGAAGCTGGGGAAGTTCAAGATTGGACAGGCACATGTGGTGAGGGCTTCAGGCTGCTTCAGTTCACAGCAGAAAGAGGAAAAGGGACAAGTGCATGTAAAGAGATCACATGACAAGAGAGGAAACCAGAGAGAGAAACTGAGGAAGCCAGACTCTCTCTCTCTTTTTTTTTTTTTTTCCTTTTTGTCTTTTTTACTGACCGGCAATGGGATCGCAACCCTTAGTGTTGCGCCCGCACCACGCTCAGCCAGTGAGCGGGAACCGGTCTCCACATGGGATCCGAACCCTCGGCAGGAGCGCCGCCACACTCCCAAGCGGCGCACTCTCCAGTGCGCCACTGGGCCGGCCCCAGACTCTCTTTTTAACAACCCATTCTAACATGAACTAATCCATTCCTGAGAGCCAAGCATGCTCACACATGTGTGCACGAACACACACACACACACACACACACACACACACACACACACACACACACACACACACACATCCTCACACATACCCCACCTCCACCACCACCACCACCAGGGAAGGCATTAAATCTATTCATGAGGGATCCACCCCCATGACCCAAACACCTCCTGCTAGGCCCCACCTCCCAACACTGTCACATTGGGAATTTCAATGAGAGGACAAACCGCATTCAACAAATCATAACAACATCTTATCACAATGTGTCTCCAGTAAGCTACATTGTGGACCAGGGTTTAAAATGCAACCCAAAGAGGGCAAGCCCTAGCGAGTGAATGCTTTTCAAGCCTCTACATGTCCCAATAGCCAAGGCAAGTCACAAGATCAAGCCCAGATTCAATGGATGGAGACATAAAATTTATTTATTGATGGGAAGAGAGGCAAAGTCCCAATGCAAAGGAGCATGTGTTAGGGATGGGAGCAACCTTACAGCCATCTAAACAATGTATTACACTGGGCACCAGATATGTAAGCAGGGCTAAATTCTGGAGGCTGGAAAGGATGCTTTCTTGGTCCACAGGGCTCAGGATAGCAGGAAAAGGGTTAAGACATATGCAAAACAACTGTAATGCAAAGTTTGAATGTGATAAGTACCCTATGATAGCAACAGTGCAGTGCTAGGGATTTCAGATGAGAGAGATCCTTTACAGCTGATGAGGGGTGGGGGTCAGTGCGTTGAAAAGGCTTTGTTAGCTTGACCTTGAAGTATGGTTAGAATCTGAACATGGGGAGATGTGGGAAATCATATTCCAGGCGGAAGGAAGAGCAAAGTTAGGAAAGCCAAAAGCCAAGGCATGTTTGGGAAATCCAAATCCATCCAGTATATCTGGAGTGTGGGGATCATAAAGAGGGTCTGTGGAGCATAAGACTGGAAAGATAAGCTGGAGTCTGACTGTGGGTGAGCTTGAGTTTGCACTTCACTCTGCAGGCAATGGGGAGCCACTGAATACTTTTCAGGTGACAAGTGAACAGAACTGTATTGTAAGAAGACTCCTTTGCTAGTGGTCTGTAGGTTGGCTTGGGGTGGGGAGCAACAAGGGGAGAGGCGATCATTAGGTAATAAAGGGACCGGCAGGTCTCAGCAGAGGGATTGGCCAGCAGCAGCCTGAGTACAAAATATCTGGACAGATTCTGATGAGTGACTGCAAATGGGGCATAGGGAGGTGTCAAATATACCTCCAAGGTTGCCAGACTCAGGACCTGCAGTATGGCAGTGGGGGAGGAGATTGTTTGTAAAGCGGGGAAGTCTGGAAGAAGAACAGGTCTGGAAGGAACTTGCAGATGTGGGGAAGGTGTGGGATGTCCAGCTGGTGTCCAACAGCACATTGACCATGGAAGGAGGAAGAAGAGAAAGGAGCGTAGAGCTGGCCGGAGCGACGGTGAACACAGCACTTCAAGGCAGTGAACTGCCAGAAATGTCAGATGTGGCCAAATGCCCAAGGAGGAAGAAGAATGAATAAAGGCCAACCAGCAGGTTTGACAAAGAGCAGGTCACCAATGACATCCCAGGACAGCCAAGGAGGCTAAAGTCCCACAGGGTTTGAGGAGGGAGCAGCAGGCATCCTGCTCTCTGGAATTCAAGGTTAGAGAGGTCCCCGAGACTTAACTGACCCTGGTGCCTCCCTCTCTTTCCATGTCAAACCTACTAAAGTGGACAAAATCTGAAAAATAAACCAAACACCGCCGTGTTTTTTCCCTACAGGAGGGAGGCATGCTAGAGGCTCCCTGCCCTTCTCCCTCGATCTGCAGCCACCGGCTGGAGGTCAGGCGCTGTCAGGACTCATGTCCAGGGAGACAGGCGTTGGCGGGACAGACAGCTGTTTATTTCCTATCCGAGCCCTACTGTGTTTTCATAGCTCAAAATAGTCCCACAGCCTGCCCTGCCCCAGCCCCCCGGCCCCAGGGGCTCGCTGTGTGTTTTCATGACAATTCTGAGCCTCGCCTCTTCTCTGCGTCAGGGTCCTCCTTTGGAAACTCTTAGAGAGGGTAAGGGAAAGGTGAAGAGGGTCTCAGACCACTCATTTCCTAATTATCTCCCTGTGCTGGGCTCCAGGAGAGGAAAAGAATAATAACTAACTATACAACATGGGTGTTTTGATTGGAATGAAATGTCTTCAGCTTTTAAAGAAAGAGGTGATTAAAGGACAGGGCTGTGGAAGGAAAAAAGAGGGGCTAGAAGAGGGAAGAAGGCACGACTGTGATGTGGACGGCGGCCGGGCTCCACGCGGGCCACTGACGTGCACTAGAGACCTGGGGGTGTCTGTGACTCGCGGTGCCCTTGGGGCTGGGCTGGGCTGGCCGCCTAGTGTGTAGCAGGGGTCCAAGGGCAGGAAGAAGGCTGACTGCACTGAATACTCTCTCAAACTCTTGGAACTTTTTTATCCACGTAAAGATATTACTTCTGAAAATATTTTCATTTTAAGAATCTTTTCTTTCTGGCAGTAATTAATCATTTACTTCTGTTAGCTGTTCGGAAGGCAGCCACCGCCTCACCGGGGCTTCTTTCAAAGGCCCACCCTAGACTGAGAGTCTGTTGAGGCTGGAGGGGAGTGAGGGTCCCCAAGACTCATTTTACAGTTGACAAAAGGAAAACCCAGAGACTCCAGTAACTTGGCCAACGTCGTACAGCTCTTTAATCTTCTTATTTATTTTATTTTATTTTTTTAATCCTGGTGACGGCAGTGGGGAAGGGGCCGTCTCCCAGGCTGCCTGTTGGAAGCTGGAGAGTGTTTCTGAGAGTCTTTTAAGGAAAAGTAGAACGCACTTCCGCCCCACGCCCGCCTCCTGTCCCCACCTCACTGCCGCTGCCTGCCAGCCTGGGCTGTGGCTGAGACTCGTGACTTGGTTTCCCTTCCCTCCTGTAACTGGTCTCGATTCTTCCAAAGAATCTGAGCTGAAGCGAGGAGGACCGCGGCCTGGGGAAAGGTTCTTAGTTAGAGTCACACTTCCTTTCTCTCCTCCCACAGACCTTCTTTGCCTGTGGAGCAGAGCAGGGTAAAGGGGCACGAGCCCTTTCTTGCACAGCCCCACCCCCTCCCCTCCCCCC
>NW_007726844.1:369665-381366 GCF_000696425.1 Galeopterus variegatus
CTCCTCTCCCCTCCCCCCGCCTCTGCAGAGCACAGCGACCAAGTTTCATTCCCGGCAGGAAGAATCACATTCCCCAGCAAGAATGTCTCCAAGCTGCTGCTAGGGTCGCCTGGCACCAGCACAGGCCTGACGGAGAACGGAGCACAGTCCGCAGTCCGCTGCTGAGGGAAGCGGCACATGTCCTGCCGGGGACGGTTTCTTTGGGGGAGGGGGTTGAGGACGAGGAGGGAGAGGGACGCAGGGCCGCCTGCGGTTCCCGTGAGGGTGGAAGGCAGACCCCGGGCGGCAGGAGGGAGGCAGCGGCCGGGGCTTCCTCACCGCGGACTGTGAAGCGAGCGCCCTCAGGTACCCGCCTGTGCACAGAACGTCCCCCGTCCTCAGACACACGCCACGCTCCCGCCACCCCGGCGACGCATGCGCAGTCCAAGGTCCGGAGGCCGGACCTTCTCACCGCGCCGGGGACAAGTCGGCCACTTCCCGGGCTGCCAATGATTAACCCACCTCTCCCTCCACCTGTTTTTCTCAACATGTTTTTCTAAGAAATGAACTGGGTCACTCGTTCAGAAGGTGACAGCAGTTGAACCTGCCCGTTTCTCCTGTCACCACTGAATACCTCCCCCACCGATCACTTGGTAGGGGGGAAAAAAGCACACGACAGAAAAAAAGAAGTTAAAAAACGAAAGTGTACATCTTGCAGTTCTGGCTGTCGCCCTTCAGAGGACTCCACCCCGCTGCTTAGACGAACCTGTGGTTGCAGCTAGGTTTCGTACCCCTGCCCCAAGGTGTAGACAAGACCCATCCTAGTAACAATAACTGAGAAAGGCAAAGGTAGCTCCTCTCTTAACAGAGTCCACAGGCCCAGCCGGAACGGAGGACCCGGCTGCAGGCCAAACCGGACTTTCTTCTCAGTCATAAATGCAACTTTTGGATGAGGCGTGTAGTAAATTATGGCTCCTTCCCCTCTTTGCTTTCCTGTCAGCAATAAACTTGTTTGAGTGAATGAGTCAACCTCGCTCTGGGAGAAGAAGGTGCCAGGACGCTGGAACCCACTGCTCTTACCTAACAGCAGACCAGACTGTGCTTTCTGGCACCTTTCGTTCATGTTCCTCCCAAGCCAAGATTCCACAACCACTGGACTTCTGTCTGTAGGGAAAACGCCCGAGGAGCGCCCTGCTAGTGTGCTCAAGGAAGAGGAGCCTGAATAATTTTCCAGTCTCATGCTTCCCGGACTCGGCTGGTCATTTCCCCAGAGGGTGTTGATAAATATTGAGTCTTCTCTGCTGAGGACAAAGTAACAGAGAGCTCACTGACACCTGCACAAATGAGACTCAGTGTTCATATAAGGATACTTCCGTTGACATAGTTAGTTGTGCAAATGTAGACTGTCAAGGTCCCAGAGGACAACTGGGATTTAGCTTTGAATTCTCCAGAGAGCCAGGCATGGTGCTTTGCTGAGGAAATGTTGGTTGAATTAAACTGGAGAACTTCTTGAAAGGGAAGATGACAAGAGTTAGAGATGGTGGAATCCCTTCTCCGGAGACAGTTCTTCAAAGGAGTGAATTCTCAGCCACACCTCCAGCAACTCAAATGCTTTGTCCACAGTATTCACCTCATATATCCTCAAGACCTTCGAGGACCCGCTATCTCTCTCTTCAGCCAGCTTTCTAATAGGCTCAGGTCCTTCGGGGCCTCACTTCTTTCCGCACGTGATAAAAATTTGCTGGAGGAATCAGGAAGGAGCTGGAAGGTAGAGAGGTGGGGACCAGCAAGTCGTCTCATGATGAACACACAGTTGCTCTGACCAAGAGAGTCCCCTTGCCTGGCAGGCAGCCTGCCAGAGAGATTCTCCTACCGCCGCTGTATGCATATGCCCAGATGGCATATCAGCTCCCTTTCCACCCCTTATCAACACAGGTGTTCTCCCTGAAGTTCCTCAGGAGATAGAGATCTTCATCTGCTCCCCACGTGCTCATCACATGACAGAAACCCACCCAACTCAGAGACCCTGGTTCCTCGCAGCCCTGCGGAGACCTAGACAGTGGCCTTTGGATGTTTTGTTGGAAGATCTGCCCTATTTGCCCTCAACTCACCTCAGACCATAGAAACTTCAGTCTCAGGGGTCATCACAGTAGTTACTCAATGCTTTCTAGGAAGGCTTATCTGGGTAGAGGGAAGGAACTGTCTCTTCTGGTGAGGCCCACTACTTGTAGCCCCGCAGTCCTGACAGCGCAGAACACACATACCCCACCCACCAGCATACACTGCAAGCACATGCTCCCTCTGCAGCTCACCCACGGCTACCACCATCATTACCTGCTCTCCAGGCTAGGAGTGGTAGGAGAAGGTTGCTTACAGCAGCAGAAGCAATGTGGTCAAGGGCAGTTAGACTCTGCTTGAGCTGGTAGAAACCCATGGGGGAGAGTGAGACTTCAGATCATCCCTCCTGGATGGCATTTTAATCATTTCCAGCATGGAATGTTGCCAACATTTGCTATAGACTCATTAACTCTGAGTTTCTTTTCCCTGTCCCCAACCTACCCCTTACATGTCAATATGGATTCATTAGTGAGAAATTCAGGCAGATTTTTGTTTGTTTGTTTTTAAAAAGATGACTGGTAAGGGGATCTTAATCTTTGTCTTGGTGTTGTCAGCACCACGCTCTCCCAAGTGAGCCATGGGCTGGCCTTTCAGGCGGGTTTTAAAAAGTTTTATTCCCTCTGGCTCTTATCCTTGAAAATGCATTACACAATTCAGTCCCTGGAGGAAAATGAAGGAAAACACCTGTTAAAGATGGAGGCACTCTTGCTCTCCTGTATTTTACCTGTCTCAGCAGGATGTGAATACACTGTCAAGATTTTACAAGGCTTAACCACAAACCACAGACTTCCTATTGAGTTACCTAGGAGACGGGGAGGTGATGGGAGGGGTTTTTAGCTGGCTGAAACATATATAATGCCTGCTTTTTCCCCAATAAATTTGTTTAGCTCATGTGCTATGTCCCAGAACTTTGTGTCTGGTCTGTGGTTGACCACCTCCCCAGGCGGCAGCCCCTAGCTCAAGGCATGCTTTGAGCAAGTCACCTGCCTGCATTCTCTTGGCGGGGCTGCATGCGGCCCTGCTCCCTGAGGGACTCCTGACAGAGGCTATGTGTAGTCTTGCCTCCTGAGACCCCCAGGACCAAGAGAAAGGTGCAACTCCCCTGCTCCCCTCAGAGTCCTAGGTGACCCAAGTGTGAGGTTTTTAGTTTCTCTACTGCTTGCAAGCTGATACACACACACACACACACACACACACACACACACACACACGGGATCTTCAAAGAGTTCATGGAAAACACATATTCTAAAAAACTATGCATGAATTGCAAAAATTTTTTGCACCAAAATAAATTCATACTAGCTTATTATAACATGTCTAAACAGGATCTAGTTTGAGGCACTAAGAAGGATAAGACATCAGTTTAAAAAGAGCCCCTGGGCCGGCCCGGTGGCGCACTGCTGTAGTCCGCCGCTTGGGAAGCGCAGCGGCGCTCCCGCCGAGGGTTCGGATCCCACATACGGACCGGTTCCCGCTCACCGGCTACGAAAGGCACGGGAGCGACACCGAGGGTTGTGATCCCGTTGCTGGTCCCGGTCCGGTACGGGGGCGACACTGAGGGTTGCAATCCGTCGCCGGACACGGAAAAAGACAAAAAAATAAATAAATAAATAAAATAAAAAATAAAAAGAGCCCCTATCAGAACAACATGAATTCTGCTAAAATTGAAGCAAGAACAAACATCAAATTTATGGTAAAGCTTGGGTAGAAGAATAGTGAAATCATTGATTCTTTACAAAAAGTTTATGGGGACAATACCCCAAAGAAATCAGCAGTTTACAAATGGATAACTAATTTTAAAAAGGGACAAGACAATACTGATGATGAAACCTGCAGTGGCAGAACATCCACGTCAATTTTCAAGGGAAAAATTAATCTTGCCCATGACTTGATTGAAGAGGACCAAAGAATAACAGCAAAAACAATAGTCAACACCATAGACATCTCAACTGGTTCAGCTTACACAATTCTGGCTGAAAAACCACAGCTCAGCAAACTTTCTGCTCTTTGGATGCCAAAACTGTTGTACCCAGCTCAGCTACAAACAAGAGCAGAGTTCTCAATGGAAATTTTAAATAAGTGGGATCAAGATTCTGAGCATTTCTTCAAAGAATTGTAACAGAAGATGAAACCTGCCTTAACCAGTACGATGCCAAAGACAAAGCACAATCAAGCCACGGCTGCCAAGAGGTGAAAGTGGTCCAGTCAAAGTAAAAGCAGACCGGTCAAGAACTAAGATCATGGCAACAGTTTTTTCGTATGCTCAAGGCATTTTGCTTTTTGGAGGGCCAAAGAACAATAACATCTGCTTATTATGACAATGTTTTGAGAAAGTCAGTCAAAGCTTTAGCAGAAAATTGCCCAGGAAAGCTTCACCAGAGAGTCCTTCTCCACTATGACAATGCTCCTGCTCATCTCTCTCATCAAACAGGGGCAATTCTGCCAGAGTTTCAATGGGAAATCATTAGGCATCCACCTTACAGTCCTGATTTAGCTCCTTCTGACTTCTTTTTGTTTCCTAATCTTAAAAAGTCTTTACTGGCCAGCCACCAAAAAAAAAAAAAAAAATCTTCAAAGGGCACCCATTTTTCTTCAGTGAGTCATGTAAAACAGACTGCACACACATGGTTGAATTCCCAGGACCTTCAGTTCTTTGGGGATGGACTAAATGGCTGGTGTCATCACTTACAAAAGTGTCCTGAATGTGATGGAGCTTATATTGAAAAATACAGTTTGTATTTTTTATTTTTATCTTTTAATTCCATTTTCCATAAACTTTTTGAAGTCCCCTCGTGTGTGGTGTGTGCCTATGTTTGAGTGTGTGTGCGTATGAAAGAAAACTCAAGATACAGAAGCTTTGTTCAAAAATCATTAAACATTTGGAGCTCCTTTTCTAGAGTCCTCACTTACCCACTTGCTGGTTTTCTCCTTCAGAACCACACATGCCTCATATCATCGTCGCATGAATGTACATTCATTCTAGTGTTTAAACTCATGTATTAAAATCCCAAAGGTCCTAACTTTAAGGTCATTAAATGAATCAATCTCTGCATTCAAAAATGATTACTTTGTGACCCCAAAAGATATGGAACCAATACTGGGAAGAGGGTTGAAGTCCCAAACCAGAGGCAGACCCTAGACACTAGTGCGGTTAAGGAAGGACCAGCAAGTTGGCAGTCCCCAGTACAGTAGGACTCGCTATATTTAAAAATCAATACCTTAGAACTTGCATAGCTAGAGCACCAAGACTTTTCTTTGTCCCTAAATAAGTAAAGTTGCAGACGTAGGAAATCAGACACACTTACAAGAATCACGATGGATCTAGACTCTGTTCTGTGTCTCTGGCGTGGTTCCAGGGACCAGGAGGGCAGCCCCTTGCACTGCCAAGCAGCATGCCAGAGTTAATAATTGGCCCTGCTGAGTGCACAGCTGGTCAGGCTGTTTCTGTGTGCCTGCTCTTCTATTTTACGTAAATCACCCTGAATATGTTTGCATCAACCTACTGTTGATGTACCTTTGATCAATAGATTTTAGACAAAAGTGGTTTTTGAGTCCAAAGATCAGGGCTGGGTTGACCTGCAAACTAGATACAGGGTGTATAAAACAGGGGTAAGGCACAGACTGATAGCAGAGCAATCACCACCAAGCTTGAATAACTTCAAGGGCTCTTCGGACAGCCTCTGGCTGCCAAGGGAATGAGGATGGAGGAGGGAATGAACGCTCTGCATGACTTTGGGATCCAGTCAACACACTACCTCCAGGTGAACTACCGAGACTCCCAGGACTGGTTCATCTTGGTGTCCATAATTGCAGACCTCAGGAATGCCTTCTATGTCCTCTTCCCCATCTGGTTTCATCTTCGAGAAGCTGTGGGCATCAAACTCCTCTGGGTAGCTGTGATTGGAGACTGGCTCAACCTCGTCTTTAAGTGGTAAGAAACATACAGAGAGGAGATCAGCAAGGAAAGAGGCTGGCATTCTTTCTGGAAATGTCTGTCCACTGGAAGTTGCTTTCCCCATGCTATTCAGGAAGACACAGGCTACTCCCCCCTTGACTTTGGATTATCTACATAAAGAGGGAAGGGGCCGGCCTGTGGCTCACTCAGGAGAGTGCGGTGCTGATAACACCAAGGCCACGGGTTCGGATCCCATATAGGGATGGCTGGTTTGCTCACTGGGTGAGCGTGGTGCTGACAACACCAAGTCAAGGGTTAAGATCCCCTTACCAGTCATCTATATGGGATAAAAAATATATAATAAATAAATAAAAATAAAAAATAAAACACCTTTACATAAAGAGGGAAGATAGAGAAAATCCCGTCAGAGAGTTGAAAATACAGGAAAGCCTATTTCATATGGATTAAAGGGCTGGAAGGACAGTTGAATTTAGTAAAAAGTCTGAGTCACAGATTTTAAACAAGGAGTTTTATTACTTTGAAGCAGAATAGGTAACATAAAGACAGATGTGTGAAAGAAGAGAGATGATGTATGAAAAAAGGAAACAGATAATTCAAAAACCTGTTGTAAGGGGTAATGAAAAGTAATCCAGAGAACTGGGCCCCATCCCTTGTTCAGCTGCCTACAAACTATATGTCCCTGGCAAGTCATATCAAATCTCTAAGTTTTTATTTTAGTCTGTAAACTTAGATTATGTCTGGATGCTAAATAACAATCATAGAAAATGTTTATTAAACACTTGATATGTGCCAAGCTATGTGCTAAGTCCTTTTCTGCAGGACAGTTTCTGCTGCTTCACAGATGAAGTTCCCAAGGCACTGAGTCCAATCACTAGATCAACACCGTAGTAAATGGCAGAGCCAGGATTTAAGCCCAGACAGGCTGGCTTCAGAGGTAATGCTCTTAAGAGCTACGTTACATCCAGTGCTGATAAACTGACTCTTTGGGGGAAATTGCCTTGACTTTCACATTTACCAATGTCCGTTACGTAAAGATTCCCATTATGGCCACTGTCAAGCTACTGATAGTTCTGGCTTGGAAAATTCCCGAATATTTAGCTGTCAACTCTCGTCAGCCTGTGCCAGCTGGCTCTAGCACACTACTGGTTTAGCCTCTATTTCCTCACCTAGAAAATGAAGGAAAGGCTTCCCTCTAAGGCCTTTACCATACCTAATACCATCTATGTCTACCATTAGACGGTTCTTAAGATCTTAAGATCTCTTCCAGCTCTAGTATTCTTTGGTTATAAACAATAAAAGTCCTTTAGAATAGAAAAAAACCTGTTATTGGATTCTGGAGCCCAAAGCATATTGATGAGATTCCTGAAACATTTAGAAAAAGTTACTAAATTTTATCTGTAACTTCCACTATTCAGCAGCAAAACCCTAAAAAATAGAAAGACAATGGGTTATTCCAAACATGTGATTTCAACTAAAGAACCATGGCTTCTCTCTGGGTGGGTAGAGGTTAGAGTCAGTGGCTGTCCCTTATTTCGGTGAGAAATTCATATTCCCCTATCTCAAGGAAAAAGGAGGCATCCTGACTAATCTTTGACACCTGTCTGCACAGTGAAAAACACAGCTAATGTTTGTAAGGGGGAAGTGGTTTGTCTGAGATATTCTGATCCAAAGCAAAGAGAATACAGAATAAGCACCTGAAGCTATACACATCCTTCAAGAGAGCAATTCTTACAGGATAAGAAGCCACGTCTCCTGGGGGGGTCTTGTCTTTGGGGCTGGGGGGCATTCTCTGATGTCAGAGGGAACACAAGTCTCCCTGAGGCCTGAAGAAAAAGCAGAGGGAACCCACACGCAAGACCAAGTTGCAAACTGTAGTTCCGTATGCATCCTTCCAGCACAAATTCTTGGCGTTTAAAAAAAAGCCACATGGCTACCATTAATATGGACTTCAGGATCTTGGGTTTATTTACAGTATTTATGTTTGAATAGATAATACATTTAAATGATTCAACATGCAAGTTATATAAGGGATGTGCCCTACAAAGTCTCCCTCCCATGCCTCCCCCCAGCCACCTAGTCCCCCTTCCTGGAGGCAACACATGGATCTTCTCCTCAAGCTACTCTCTCTAATCAAAGTGTGTGCCTTGGGCAAAAGCAGTCATTCAGTAACTCCAGGCACTGGTTCTGCTTTTCCACAGGATTCTCTTTGGACAGCGCCCATACTGGTGGGTCCTGGACACCGACTACTACAGCAACACCTCTGTGCCACTCATAAAGCAGTTCCCTGTCACCTGTGAGACTGGACCAGGTGAGAGTCCCTGTAGAGACAGAAGCTGGGTCAATCTTGTTTATCGTAGACACCTGTTATCATTCATTACGGCTGAAGCTGACCTTGAAGGGACATGAGGAAAGCCATTCCTTTGTGCTTTTGTTATGGCCTTCAGTTGGGTACAAATCCATTAGAAGTCACTTCAGCAAGGCCTGACTAGCGTATTACTGTCACTTTGGAATTCTACCTGTTTCCAGAAACTGAATTGCTAGTTCAGTGAGGCATGGGCACTCCCATGGGCAAAGGGCTTGAAAGACTCATTGTACCACGGCCCTTTGTCCAGGGAAGGGAAAGCAGAAGAGGCCTGAGCCCCAGCCATCCTCCCCAGTGACCTGGCTCAGTGGATATGTCCCCCTGAGCTGACCATCCAATCCCACATCCTTCCTGCATTTTATTAGTTACAGCCAGGTAGGTGTTTGTTAAGTCAAACGATGGGTTTATTTTTTCAGTATTAAAATAGGAATACTCGACCCCTTTCCATCACCCTGATGTCTCAATACCAGCATCTCCTCCTCAGAGACCCTTTCCCTGGCCCCCAAACTGGGGAACATCCCTTAGTCATTTGCTGTCACAGCCCATTTGTTCACTCTAGAGCATATTCACTCATTCTGCTGTTATTTATTGAGCACCTAGCATGTGCCAAATACTCTTCTAGGTGCTGGGGAGACGTTTGTCAGTGTATGAAACAGACACAATGATCCCTGCCATCTAGAGTTGAAATTCACATGGAGGAAGTGCAATGTACAAAGGAATAATAAATAAGTAAAGTATATCAGATATTAGAAGATAATCATTTATAAACAATAAAGGAGAAAGAGGAGGAGGAGGAGCTGGAGGGGGAGGAGGGAAAGGAAAGAGAGAGAGAGAGAGAAAAGAAAAGAAAAAAAGAAGTAAAGTATATCAGATATTAGAAGATAATCATTTATAAACAATAAAGGAGAAAGAGGAGAAGGAGGAGCTGGAGGGGGAGGAGGGAAAGGAAAGAGAGAGAGAGAGAGAAAAGAAAAGAAAAGGCTTTATCTAGTTTTTAGATACTCTAAGATATTTTAGATACCTTTAGATACTTTAACTAGGGTTTAGACACTCTTGGGTTCAACATTCATCAAGGGAAGGGACAGCAGCCAACAGGGCAGATGGAGAAGTCCAGCTGTGATTCTGCCACAACCAACCCCACAGGACGCTCTGAAGCTGGGAGGGCTCTTCAGAGTTGCCCTGAGCTGGGTCAAGGGGACCAGGCCTTTATGTCCCAACATAGACTAGATATTAGATGCAAGCTGGCACTGGAGAGAGGATAACCTTGATCAAGCCCAGGGCAATGCCCAAAGAAGGCTACGAGTTGAGGGCCATCTGCAATCACACTTTCAACAGCTGGGAAAAGAGACCTTCAGTCCAGGAGGGGGGTCTGCATGACACATCTCAGGACCCTCTATCCCTCAGGGTTGAAGAATCAGGAATGGGAACAGATTGCTGCATTAAGTAGGATGGTCAGAGTAGGACTCACTGAGAAAGTGATATCTGAGAAAGGTTTGAGGGAGGTGAGGGAGTTGGCCGGTAACATTCTGGGGGAAGAGCTGTCTTGCCAGAGAGGATAGCAGTGCAAAGGCTCTGAGGTGGGCGCACGCCTCGCATGTCCATGGAGGCCAGCGCAGCTGGAGCAGAGCGAGCAAGGTAGAGAGAAGAGAAGTGGTGGAGGGCAGATCAGTGTGTGCTTTCCATCCAGTGTGCTGATCAGTTGTGTCATCTCCAGGCTGAATACAGCTACAAGAGCAGGGTCCTTCGCTGGTTTCACTCACCGTTGTATTCCTAGAGCCTTGCATAATGCTCAGCACATAGTGGGAGCTCAATAGGTATTTTTTAAATAAGTGAGTGATGGATAAATGGATGGATGGATGGCTGAATGGCTGGGTAGATGATGCTCCTGGCAGTCTCCCAGATGGAGACCTTGACGCCTTTAGTCCATTCATCTCCTTCCCGCCCTTCAGGGAGTCCCTCTGGCCATGCCATGGGTACAGCAGGTGTATACTACGTGATGGTCACATCCACCCTCTCTATCTTTCGGGGAAAGAAAAAGCCAACCTACAGATTTCGGTAAGAACTCACCACGGGGGTGTGGGTGGAGAAGGGTTGGAGACGGCTCTCTCCATAGACGACTCACCACCTGCTCTTCCTCACATTCCCCTAGGCCATTCCCGCACCTTGGGTTGGCACTGATAAGAGTTGTGACAGTTCTGCTGACATTAGAGTCACAGAACGTCGGGGTTGGAAGAGACCCGCTAGTGCAACCCTTTATTTTACAGATAAGGAAACAAGGTCTAACACCATAAAGGGGCTTCTAGAGATTAATTGGTGAGATAGTGGCAGGGCTTAAATAAAAACCCAATTCTGTACCAACCACAGAGTCGCCCCATGCAGGTAAAATAAACAGAGAAACATAAGACATTCCTACTACAGGGAATTCTGCATATGCAGATACTGTGCAAATCCTTAACCATCAAACAGATAAAATAGGGAGTTTAAAGTTCATACAGGCAAGGGTTCACCACATGCCACAGGGACCTTTGAGCCTTCGAGGAGGGCCTTCAATTTACAAAAATCCCCCTGATGGCACCTCAGTTTGCCAGGCTCCAGCATTCCTGGTGGGGCTGTTTTTGTGCTGACAGATCTGCATCTGGGTTCTGTTATGGTCACCTCTTCCGTTGCAGGTGCTTGAACATCATCTTATGGTTGGGATTTTGGGCTGTGCAGCTGAGTGTCTGTCTGTCACGCATCTACCTGGCTGCTCATTTTCCCCACCAGGTGGTGGCTGGAGTCTTGTCAGGTATCAGCTGCTCAGACTCTCTCCCTCCCCCCACCCCCTTCCCACTTCTCCCCAGTCAGGACAAAACCCCAGCATTCTAAGCATGTCCTGTGTGTACTCGATGCTGTTAGCATTTCAGTGGGTTGAAAGGCAAGGGTAGTGATTTGAAGTGATTAATTTCTAAAGAAGTGTCCAGACCTACACAATTAACTATGTTCCAGAAAAATGGCAATACGTCAAAATAACTCACCCGATTGAATTAGCTTGAAATCTCTGAGCTTTTTACATTCTTTATTTCTCACTGAGCTTCAGTTGGAAGTAAGCCCTAATTTAGTTTTCAGGGAATCTGTAAACTTAACGAATTAACATGGTATCTTAGGAAAGCTTTTTGAAGACAGTACATTCATCTGCAAACCTAATAGGTATTGGCAGTTGATCTCTTTTATAGGGTCAGAGTTTTGAATATCTGTGTTTTCTTAGACCTAGTCAGTAAGAGGCAGAGAAGATTTAGGTTAAGTGTAAGAAAGAACATCTTGATTTTGTGGGAGGCATTGGAATATAA
>NW_007726844.1:381830-401930 GCF_000696425.1 Galeopterus variegatus
CGTCAAAATAACTCACCCGATTGAATTAGCTTGAAATCTCTGAGCTTTTTACATTCTTTATTTCTCACTGAGCTTCAGTTGGAAGTAAGCCCTAATTTAGTTTTCAGGGAATCTGTAAACTTAACGAATTAACATGGTATCTTAGGAAAGCTTTTTGAAGACAGTACATTCATCTGCAAACCTAATAGGTATTGGCAGTTGATCTCTTTTATAGGGTCAGAGTTTTGAATATCTGTGTTTTCTTAGACCTAGTCAGTAAGAGGCAGAGAAGATTTAGGTTAAGTGTAAGAAAGAACATCTTGATTTTGTGGGAGGCATTGGAATATAAGGCCTTATGAAAATTGTGGAATTTGTCCTCTGAGATCTGTAAGAGCAGAACACAGTCACATTCAAAGAATAATGTTGAGAACAAGGGAGATAATGGTCTCGGGGTAAGCACAAAAGTAACACAGCATTTAGTACTGGCTTCCACGCTTAAGGAGGAGCCTGGAGGCCATGCCACGTGAAAAACCTGGGAATGTTTAGGTTAGAGAGGAGAATAACTGTCTTCAAACGTGTGACAAGGGGACTAGATTCACAGCTAACTAACTCCCATGGAAAGAACTGAGACCAATGGATGGCATTAGAAGAGGATAGATTTCAGCTCAGCACGAGGAAGAACTATTTAGCCATCAAATCCATTTAAAGATGAAATGGGCTGTTCTGGTGGGAGTGAGCTCTCTGCTGCTGCAGGTATTCACGTAGAGACAGGAAGCCCCTGCCAGGACACTTGCATGCGGTGAGAGGACGTACGTAGTATGGTTCTTCCACGTGAAGGAGCCCATTGTTGAAGACAGGCTGGAGTCACACATGTGAATAAAACAGATGACCTTCTGGTCTGGTGTCTGATTCAATGGCAGGACGAATGGCATGTCACCCATTACTCCACACCCACCTGTAGTGAAGGTCCACAGTCTTCCCTGCTCCTCACATTCTTTCTTCTGCTCAGGCATCGCTGTCGCTGAGACTTTCCGTCACATCCGGAGCATCTACAATGCCAGTCTCCAGAAATACATTCTCATCACCTTCTTCCTGTTCAGCTCTGCCATTGGATTTTACCTGCTGCTGAAGGGGCTGGGCGTAGACCTCCTGTGGACGCTAGAGAAAGCCAAGAGATGGTGCGAGCGGCCCGAGTGGGTCCACATTGACACCACACCCTTTGCCAGCCTCCTTAAGAACCTGGGGACCCTCTTTGGCCTGGGGCTGGCTCTCAATTCCAGCATGTACAGGGAGAGCTGCAAGGGCAAACTCAGCAAGTGGCCCCCATTCCGCCTCAGCTGCATTGTGGTCTCCCTCGTCCTCCTGCACCTCTTTGACTCTTTGAAACCCCCGTCCCGAATCGAGCTGATCTTCTACATCCTGTCCTTCTGCAAGAGTGCGGCAGTGCCCCTGGCATCAGTCAGTCTCATCCCCTACTGCCTCTCCCGGGTCCTGGGCCAGCCACACAAGAAGTCTTTGTAAGGGATGCAGAGTCTTCAGTATCTGAAGTCAATGACTGTGCCAGGCATTGAGGAGAACCAGAGTCTTCTGCCAGCCTATTTTGAAGCCAGAAGTGCTAAAGTCAGCTCAGGTGACCCCTCTCCCTTTTGCAATTCTAGTTGCATTGGGTGATGTTTTTGAAAAGCTAACGAGGCCACTTGAAAACACCTTGACTGTTAGAATTTGGGTTGTTTGGATTTTCCCTGAAGACTTACTTCTTCTTCTGTCAGATATATAAAAGCAAGACTTCCAGGTAGAGCCAGCTCCCAAGCCCAGTCCAGAGATCCCAACTGAGAATTTTCTACCTGTGCTCATCCTTACCAAAAAAAGGTGAAAGGAGCAATGGATTCGATTGGGAAAGAAGGACACATTAAGGAGGAGTTTTTAGTGTGTTACAGATACAAACTATATGCCGAGCAATGTCTAAATGGCTTCAATTATATTTGAATCTTTAGTTAAGGCACACTCAATAATGGAGGGCCAACTTAAAGAGTAATTAATAGGTGGTTAGTGGGGTAATTCTGCTTCTGGTATTTTTCTACTATACATACACGGTCATTATATTTACTTGGATTTCTGGATGGCTGCAATGATCTAGATGTGCTACAAGGTCAGAACATTCAGGCATAGTCAATCTCTTCCCTATCACACTACATCTTCCTCCTTATCAGCCCAGCCTGCTTTCCCCAGAATATTCCGCTGGTTCCACACCTGCCCTGCTGGATCCTCACATGCCACCTCTAAAGGGTGGCTCTGTGATGGTGCTGTCGTATGCTTCAGTTAAGCTCTGAAACCTTGGGCAAAATGGCAAGGAGAGGGCCAGAATTTCTCTCTCCAGAGGTCACTCCAATGTTACTTTTGATTCCTGGAGGGTAAATATGACTCCTTTCTCTATCCCAACCCAACAAGAACACATTTCGAAAGGAAAAGCCGACTCCTCTTTGCCTGTTCTTCAGTCTCAGCTTATTCGCAGAATATGTCCTCAAAAAAAAAAAAAAAAAAACCTGAAGTCTATTTATTTGAAAGTCCTTGTTTTTCTACTAATATATAGGATACAATATATTATCATTCACACCAACTATCCTGCTCATAACATCTTTGAAAGGAAAAATATAAATGTGCAATGTTTTATTAAAGCAACATTTTATTTAAGAATGAAGTCTTGATGACTGAATTTTTACTTTGTTTTATTTCATTTTATCGTTGTTGTTATTGTTTTGCTGGCTGGCCAGTGTGGCGATCTGAACCATTCATCTCGGTCCTACAACGTGATTACTATATTTTAGATGCCATGTGATCTGAAGTTTCTAATTCTGGCCCACCTAAATTTCTAGCTCTTTCTTTGTTTCCCTAAACAAATAATTTGGTGTCTCTGTACTTATATTTTCCCTTTAGAGAAGGAAATTGCTCTGTCTTGAGTTGACCGGGAATTCTAGCAGGGATCGGAAGACTTATAAGGGGTCCACAGGGGAACAGGTAGAGTTGAGCACATCAGTGAAGGCACAATATCAGCACAGAACCAGACAGACCCAGAGTTGGCCAAAACTGAACATTAGTTACCAGACCACAGGTCACCATGAGTTGCTCTATGGGATCAAATTGGAATTTCAGGGCAGACAAGCAGGATCACTACCAAACTAAGCAATCAAGGCAAGCAAGTCATAGCAGAACAAGACTGAACAGACTCTGGAAATCCAGAAATCCAGTGTCAGCAAGGTTGCAGGTTATAGTTAAAGAAAGTCTAAACAGGGAAAGTTATAGCACCAAGGAATGTTCAAGGAAGCTATCCTAGGTTTCTCTGTTAAGTGATTTATTTCATCCTGGGTGCAGGGTCCCACCTCCAAAGGCCTTGACTCATCACCATTACCCTGGATCACCTGAAAGTGAGATCCAGTAATTCATTCCAGAACTTTGGAATGTGTATATTTAGGGAAAATTGAGACCAGCTACTGGATTTGGGTTCTTCAGCATCAGGAACTAAGCTCCTCACGGCTCTAGTGGCCCCACCCGGGGAGGAAGAAAATGGTCTTGATCTGTTTGAATTGAAACCCACTGCTTAGGCATGGGGCCGTCCTTGATGGTCTGTTTGCTCTCAGGGACCAAGTCCAGGTTCCTTGTACAAGGATTCCGGTGGAAAGTAAATAGGGCTCCTGTCCCCGGCAGTTTGTGAAGTTGATAAGCACACATAATAACAGATAAAATGTATTGAGTGCTTACTATGTGCTAGGCTCTGTATAACTTTATTTATGCAATTATTTATACAATTAATTTTTATACAAATAAAATTAACTTTTTATACAATTAATAACACTTTATTTATACAATTAGCACTTAATTCTCCCAACATTTATCTGAGTACTAGATACTCGGTGAGGTGGCTACTATTGTTTATCCTCATTCTACATATGAATAGGCACAGGTTAGGTATCTTGCCCAGAATTAAAGTACCAGATGCAACTCAATTCAGACCAGAGAGGATTTGATTTCTTTTGGCCAAAGGCCATTATAAAATTTAAGAGTGATCATCCCAGTGAGCTAGTACTAGTTTCTGGGTATGAAGATACCATATTTCAAATGTAATTTCATAAAATAACTATTAGAACAGGCAACAGTATGTTAGTTTACTAGCTGTGTTTAAAGCAGCTTTAGGGCCGGCCCATGGCTCACTTGGGAGAGCGTGGTGCTGACAACACCAAGTCAAGGGATAAGATCCCCTCACCGGTCATCTTTTAAAAAAGTAATAAAATCGGGCCGGCCCCGTGGTTCACTCTGGAGAGTGTGGTGCTGGTAGCGCCGAGGCCCCGGGTTCGGATCCCATATAGGGATGGCTGGTGCGCTCACTGGCTGAGTGTGGTGCAGACAACACCGTGCCAAGGGTTGCAATCCCCTTACCGGTCAAAAATAAAATAAAATAAAAAATAAGTAAATAAAGCAATTTTAGCTTCCTTCTTTTCTTTCAAGAAAGAATTCATTTTTTAAAGTGATTTTAGTGTGAAATATAAACATAGAGAAAAGCCAGAAATATTAGAAAACATGAAAGTACAATTTTAAAAAGTTATAATTTGAGCATTGTGGAACCACTATCCAGGCAAGAAAAAGAAGCACTCAAGAAGCCACCCAGGTCACTCTTCCCAATGACACCTTCCACCCCCTCTCTGAGTAATAACTATCTTGATTTTTGTGAGAGAAATTTTATTTTCTTTATAGTTTTACCACCTATGTATACATTCTAAAACAATACATGTAGTTTAGTCTTTTCTTGAACTTTATGTAACAGGGATTGTAATCATATATATATATATTTAAGTCAATTGATAAGGAACCAATTTAACACTCAAAGATTAACATCCTTAATGCAAAAAGAATTCTTAAAAATGAATTAGAAAAATCTAAGCAGAAATTTGGTGAATTACACAAGCAAATAAGTCACACACCCCAAAGAAACACATGTGGCCTTTAAGTCCGTTCTAGGACGTCGCTGTGAGGGGAAGGGGCAGGCTGCGCTCCGGGCTCAGGCCCCCTCGCCACTGGCTCTGTTGCTCGCCGGGCTGCAGGTGGGGGTGGGGCTTGAGGCCCTCAAGAAAAAATTTAAAAGTCATTCTCAGACTGTCTGGTCACACAGTGAGTAACTTTCTAGAATCAAGATAGAACAAGTAGATAGTATTACCACAAAACACTTTTGGTATAGATCCATATATGAGGATTGAAAATAAAAAGACACTGTGGAAGGTTGTTTAGATCAGAGACTCCACAAATGTGGGTTTGTTACCTTTCACGTGGACAGGCAAAGTCTATAAATGGACACTCCTAAAGGCTTACAATGTGTGATGGTTAAATCTGAGCACAAAGTGTGTCATCTCGTGATCAATTTGTAATATAGCCAGCCAACTTTTTAGACAGAACATTTTTATCACTGATCAAAGAGTTACAGATTTATGAATGATTTAGAAGTGGCTTGTGAATCCTCAGGCTGGAAGCAAGTTTAAGTGATGAATGACAGTTTTAAAGTAAGATCCGTATCATGTTATAGCATAATTTGATAGAATTTTCTAGCATTCTGCAAGTTTTGAGGTGGTAGGCTTGTGGATGATACACACCCACACACACACACTATGCAATTGCACCATTGCCCGAGGAAAACAGACCCATTCAGAAAGTGCAAAATCTGCTCCCCGGGCCAATGCTGCCGCGCCACGGATGGACAGGGTTTTTTTGTTTTGTTTTAGTTTTTAAACAAAATTAACAAAATAACAGCTTTAAAAAAACGTTTAACAGCTTTATTGAGATACAATTCACATACCATACAATACACTCATGCAAAGTGTACAGTGGTTTTTAATATATTCACAGAGTTGCACAACCATCACCACAAATCAGTTTTAGAATATTTTTTGTCACTGCATAAAGAAATCTTGTACCTATTAGATGCCACCCCATTTCATCCCTAACCCATCCCTCCTTAGGCAACCACGGATCTACCTTCTATCTCACAGATTTGCCCATTCTAGACATTTCATAGGATGGAATCATGGGGCCCTTTCTGTCTGGCTTATTTCAGTTAGCATGATGTTTTCAAGGTTCATTCGAGTTGTAACACATATTGGTACTTCATTTCTTTTTATGAACAAATAATATTCTATTGTATGGATATACCACATTTTTGTTTGTTTGTTTGTTTGTTTGTTTTCCTTTTTGTCTTTTTTCGTGTCCGGCAACGGATCGCAACCCTCAGTGTCGCGCCCGTACCGGACCGGGACCGGCAACGGGATCGCAACCCTCGGTGTTGCTCCCACACCTCGCTCAGCCAGTGAGCGGGAACCAGTCTGTATGTGGGATCCGAATCCTCGGCGGGAGCGCCACCGCGCTCCCAAGCGGCGCACTGTAGCAGTGCGCCACCGGGCCGGCCCTGGATATACCACATTTTGTGTATCTATTCATCAGTTGACAGATATTTGAGTTGTTTTCACTTTGGGGCTATTACGAATAATACTGTACTGAACATTTGTGTACAAGTTTTTGTGTCGATGCATGGGATATACTGGGAATGGAGTTTCTGAGTCATATGGTAACTCTATATTTAACCTTTTTAAGGAACTGCCAGACTTTTTCCAAAGGCTAAATAAGGAAAAGTTTTACAGTGCTGTTGCTTTTGCCATCTCTTTTGATTTCCTAGGATCATACCCTGTAACCTGACTTTGTCTACTTTTTTTTTTTTTTTCTTTTTGTCTTTTTTCGTGACCGGCAACGGATCGCAACCCTCAGTGTTGCACCCGCACCTCGCTCAGCCAGTGAGCAGCCGGTCTGTATGTGGGATCCGAACCCTTGGCGGGAGGGCTGCCGCGCTCCCAAGCGGCGCACTGTAGCAGTGCGCCACCGGGCCGGCCGGGCCGGCCCCCGACTTTGTCTACTTTTTTACTTTGGAAGAGTTGTAAAGCAAGATTGATCAGGTGAGCAGGTTTTACATGACGAAATGTCAGTGAGCTCCTCCTACCTTCGTTGGCAGCAGTTTTGTTTTCCAATACACGCTGTAAGAGCATTTCATTTGGGCCAGCCGGTGGCGCACTGGAGAGTGCGCTGCTTGGGAGCGCAGCGGTGAGGGTTCGGATCCCATGTGGAGACCAGTTCCCGCTCACTGGCTGAGCGCGGTGCGGGCGCAACACCGAGGGTTGCGATCCCGTTACCGGTCAGTAAAAAAGACAAAAAGAAAAAAAAAAAAAAGAGCATTTCATTTAAAGACACGTCTGGATATTTGAAGTTCCAGCCCTAATCAATTGATTGGCTTTTTGTAACCCGCCATAATTTGCTGACTCTTTTTCCAAAAACCATTACTTTAGCTGCTGAATTATTAATATTTATTGATTCTGTTCTTTAGTCATTGAATTATTAATATTTATTGATTTTGTTCTTTAGTCATTGCTGAACTAGTCTTTAAGGCCTGTATATGTAAATAAATAGGACAATACTATTTGTATCCAAGAGTTTTTCAAGGTTGAGAATGGAAACCACTGTAGCAAAATAACGTTCTGGTGATGTTGTTAATGAAAGAATTGACTAGAAACGGTATGAGGAAGCAGTCAACAAAAGTCATTAATATCAGAGAACCAAGAACTTAATTAACCTGAAGGGAAAACTAGCCAATGTCTAGTTCAATGATGGGCAACCTGGAGCCCCAAATCTAATTTCAGGGTGAAAGATTGAAAAGCTGCATCTGCGTTGCTTTTCTCAATAAAAATTAAAAAGTCTATACGTATTTTTTATTTTTTCTGAGTTGGTCTTTATTCAAAAAAAAAAAACGTTGCTCCCTATTAATTCTATTCAAACATTTTTTTTCCATTTCATAGATACACAAGTTAAGGTCGAGAGAGGTAAAATGATCATTCAAGTCACGTGAGTAACCTGTCCCCAGGCCTCCTGATTCTTAGCAGACAACTGTCTTCCCTCTGCTAGTTTCCTGCATAGATTAGAGCTGCTGTGTCAACACGCAGCTGTTGAAACAGAAGTAGAAGACCTATGCAGACAGTCGAGCCAGCTTATTTGAACCAGAACCAGGGTTTGTTAGCCAAATTAAAGCCACAGCTAGAATAACTGTGTGGAGGTGGCCTGCTTCTGATTATGTTATGGGCTTCTCTCTTCTTTTGCTCCCAGAAGTCTCCCTAGGGCAGAAGTGTAACTAACTACAACAGGGAACAGCTTGATGTTTTTATGGGGTTTTTTGTGGGGGTTTTGTTTGGGTTTTTTTTAGCATGAAACTGGTTTTCCAGCCATTCAGCAAATTGTCAGTCCTGTCCTTTGTGCTGTCTTCTCACTTTCTTCTTTACTCTTCCCATGCCATAGCCATGGCCTTCAGATCGGCTCAACTCAGCACCAGCGTTCGAAGGCTGGTAGAGCTCAGCCCACTCAGCTCCATCACAGAATTGGGGATCCCACCACGTGCACTCCTTTTTCTCCAGAAGCAGAAAGAATGAAAACCGATTTGCTTCCCTCCACGGTGAAGTGTTTTTGGCCTCCTTGACGGAGGCAAGCCATCTTCTGAAGGCACGAGTTCCATCTTTTCATCTTTCCCTCTAATTGCCTCCTTCAACTCCAGCCAGTTGGCAGCGCTGCCACTTATCCCTACTTGATCCACCTCGTCATGAACTCAAGTGAGCCTTCTGAGAGATGTCATTTGTCTTAATTGATTTAAACTCCCAAGTGGCATAAATCGGGTTTCTTTATTTAGACCATGTCTTTAAACTGCCAAGGTCTTTCTTACCAGTCCATTCTTTCCCCACACAGTGACGTTGGAATGGCAATGGCATGGTCTCTCCCTACAGACTGTTGTGAAACCACCAGGATGCCCCTGCACCAGAGATGACAAAGGGCTCCTTGGTTCAGGAGCGTTAGGCAAGGCCCTTGCTGCTGCCAGGTATCAGAGTCAATTCAGGAAAAGCTGAGCCAGCAGCGCTGGGCTCTGATCTGGCTGTCCAGGCTTGGTCAGTGGGCTCACTAGTCAGAGTGGCCGCCAGACTGTTATCTCCAGATCTGTGCCCTTCAGTTTTCCACCCAGAGTGCTCTGCACAGCTACAATACATGCTTCTGGGAACTTCCCAAAGAACAAATGACCCCACACATAATGACCCCGTCAGGCTGATGAGTTAATTCCTCCACTGGTTTTGTGTGTGTTAGGGGTGGAGGGTGCGGGGGAGGGTGCTGAACTCAGCCTGTTTTAAGAAAAATGGGTACTGCAAAAAGTTTGTAGTTCGTACGCTTGTAGTGGCCAGCCACAAATCAAAACAAAACAAAAAACAAGCAATAGCATTATGTCTAAAAAAACTTTACATGTTTAATTGAAAATAATATATCGCAAAAAGTTTATGCAAAAATGGAATTTATTAAAAGGTAATGTGAATCTTTCCATGAACTTTTTGAAGACCCCTCGTAAAAGACCTGGGGAAGTTTCTGTTTCATTTGGGTTCTTTTCACCTGAAAGAGTTCAAGATTTCCTCTTGGTTATTTCCTTTTAAGCATCTTGGGATGCCTGCAATGCTCAATCTATGGGGAGAGATTAGTAGGGAGAAATGAATTTTAGAAAGGGTAAGAAAATGTTGAAGAAGAGCTTGATCAGGATTGGGTAGAGTCCTGAATGGAAACAGGTTCCCGCTCAAGTTTCATTTTGGCTGACCCTGCTGGAAAGCCTAGGGCAAACAAGACAAAGAACGTTCCATTCTCTTTGAAGACAGGGGAAAGTCAAGTACCATTATTTTTACACAAAATATCTAATAAACTAGTGGTTCTCAGGTGACCTTTGCTTCCCAGGCGACATTTGGCAATGTCTGGAGGCATTTTTGGTTGTCACAACTAGGTGCTACTGGCATCTAGTGGGTAGAGGCCACAGATACTGCTAAACATCCTACAATGCACAACCTCCCACAACAAAGAATTGCCCGGCCCAAAATGTCAGCTGTGCTGGGGTTGAGAGACCCTATAACCAGGCAATGAGAAGAGAGCCATAGTTCACCTGAAATTATTTTCATCCAGAGAGGCTGTTTTCAACTCAGCATTCCCAGCATCAGAACACCATTTGTGCAAATGGGTCATTCCGGTTTGCCAACCAGCCCCTCTACCAGTTCTGTCTTATGTGGAAGGTCTGTCGCTCTAAATTCAAAAATCTTTCTCTCCAATCAGGTCTACTTGTTAAAGCAACTGGAGTCGTTGCATCTGGGTTCATGTAAGTAAAATCACTTATGGCTCTAGGCCTTTTGTAGAGACCCAGAAGTTGAATGTGTTACTATGTATCCACAGATGTGGACATCGTTAAATACAGGATAAAACATGTAGACGGACTGGGAGTCTCAGCCAGAGTTAGGGTGAAATAGGCAGGGTCTGGCAGACTGCCACCCACTGTGAGAGTTTAGTAGATTAAAACTGCCTCCACCCCACCCCCAAGGATCTGGATGTACTTATTTATACTCAACATTGTTGTGAAATCACCAGGGAGGAGTAAAACAAAACACATCCTCAGATGAACAAACAAAGAATGTAGTTAAAACAAACTCTGCATAACATGGTGCCTCTGAGCTCCGCGTTTGACTTCTTTGGAGAAGGCAGAATAGATGAAATACTTCTTTCATGTCTCACTGCTTCAAAACTCAGTGTCCGATACTGTTGGTACAAACTTCTGTTTTAATTTGTTAGTTACTGATAAAAGAGATTCTAATTTGATTGTGGCTTACTGTCCAAATTAAGGTTGAGAAAGGAAAAAAAAAAAAATCCCAGGACAAATAGCCTTCTGATGATGTTGTTAAGGTAAGAATTCACTAGAAAAGTGGATTTTAAATGATGTGTAAGCTTTAAGTAATAATTTTTTATTCCAGTGAACGTTTCCTTGCTTTTTAGTTGTTAAATATTTACTCATATCCAAGATATATTATTTTAAAAAGTTGTTGGGAAAATATAGGAAAATGTTCAGGGCCCCTCAGATGTTCAGAATCTTGCCGAGCATTTGATGTAAATATGCACATGCACTCAGGTGTTCCTTGGTTATTGTCTAATGTAATTGTGCGTGTGCACCCACGTGTCCTAGGTTATGGACTTAAGTATAAAGGATGAGTGGCTCTGGTCCATGGCGTCTGCCCCCAATCCCCAGGATGCCCCTGGGGGGACCCTGGGGAGGCCACTACTGCTGCTGGAGGCTGTTGCTGCTAGTGCCCCCGGGACCCTCCGCAAGGCCACGGCCACTGCCACCGCCAGACCTGTAAGCTGCTGGCCCTGTAAGCTGCTGCTGCTGCTGAGGACTGAGCTCCTGTCGTCTGCCAACAGCTCCCGGGATCTTTCCCAATTACCTAGCATGGACCTGCCTGTGAGGGGTCTGGGGACCAAGTTTGTACAATGGGTTTGAAGGGTCTGAGCCCTAGCTCTGACAATAGAAATGGAAACTTAGTATAACTAAAATAACGAAACATTTTGGCTTTAGTTACGATTTGCCTTACTTTACAAAAATACTCTATATACCCCTGAAGCTTGCCACAAACATCTATCCATCTCTTTCCTGTTTTTTTACAGTTCCTCGATTTAATATCCTCTTACTTTCTTGATCTGACTGTCCAGTTTTCTATTCTGAAGTTTTGTGCTCCTAATTCTAAAAAAATGAAGTGTGAGTCTGCTGTAGGCCTTACTCTGTAATGGTAATTGAAGAATTCATGTTACTTTTTTGTGTTTCCTTGGCATCTCCAATTTATTTTGGCTTCTGAAATCTAATTCCCCTGTTTTTCCCCATTGAAAAAATAGGTCCCTGCCACTTGGCTGGTTGTTGGTGAGCCCTCAGCAATGTCTGGGGATTGATCTGCCAGGAGACAATTCCAAACAGGTTTTAAAACCCAGCATGTCTTCTGTGCAGCTTTCTAGTCCTCGGAGTCTCTTGATCCTAGAGCAAAGAGTTCTGATGCTAGAGTTCACACTTTCCCACACCTTGGGACATAACTATGAAGACTTTTTGCTATAAAACAAAAACACATTGGTTGATTTATATTATAACTGATGTCTACTTTGTATGCTCAATTAGCTGTTTTAGACTCAAAATGCTCAGACCTGGAATGTACTGCAGTAAATACTGTTATTCACCAGCAACTTTACATAAAAGTCATTATCCAAACCCAACTCTAAACTTTCCTCAAGATTCACTTCAAAACTTTTGCACAATAGGGGGTCACAATGGCAGAATAGATGGTCCCCAGTGTCACTCTCTCCCATAAATCAACCAATTTACAACTATTTAAAAGCAACAGCAGCCAAGCTGGAGCCACTAGAACTCAGCGAAAGAGGAAAACAGACCCGTGGAGTTGATGAAAGCAGGAGAAGCCACAATGAGAGAATGAAAGCATCGCTCCCACCATTACGAATCCCGGCCACTTCCAGGCTGGAGCAGGAGCCGGCAGAAGCCACAGCTGTGCCCTTTGTATGAAGTTGCTTGGAGGCTGCAGGGGAGAAGAGGGCCTTGGTGGCCCCCAGGACAGCAAGACCACTAACAGGGTTCTCGTGGACCCACATAGGAGCGTGGAGACAAAACAACTGAAAAAAGGAGCCCCTCAGAGGCCAGTGAGTCATTGCAAGGGACCGGTGCATGGCCTGTCCCATGGGAAGTGTTTGGAGTATTGGCGGTGGGGAGATGAGTCCACTGGGGGAAAACCAGGGCACAGCACAGGCAGCTGATCTGCCCCCCAGTCAGCACAGGACCACTCAGTGAAGGCTGGTCAGGAATACAGATCTGCAGGGGGTGGAGACGAAAAGACTCAGGCCCAGACCAGAGTTTCCACACAACCCAGGTGCACCAGACCTCACAAGACCCAGAAGTCAACAATTAAAACCTGAGCCTTCCCCAGGGCATCAGCAGCAAAGCAGCAATTTAGCTGTACTACAGGGCTCAAGTGCTGGTCCCCACAGGAAGTTCCCCAACTTTAGAAGTAAGCAAAGGACAACAAATTAGTTCCAGGGCAGAGTTTAAGTGGTGGGAACAGCAAATAATCCAACACAGGACTGAACGAAAAAACAAAGTACCCACAGATCAGAGACAAAGTTTGATATTAACTAGTAAAGGTCTAACACCACCAAAGAATACCTATGACACCTAGAAGGACCAGAAACCCCCTGGGCTCCCAAGCAGGGAGGGCTGGGGGCCTCAGCCATGCCCCCCAACACCCGAAACCAGCCCAGTAATGACCACGAGGCTACTACAGGAAGTGCCCCGGGATCCAGAGCCAGGGTGGAGTAGGGTCGAGGGCTTCAGGCACACCCCCCTGACATCTGCATCCAGCCCAGCAATGACCAAGCCACTGCCCAAAGCCCCCTTGTATCCAGTGCAGGAATGAGGGGGGGTTGCCAGCAGCTTCAACTGCACCCCCGCTTCCTCCTTCTCCCACCCTATTTCCTTTCCCCTTCTTCTGTCCCCCAACAACTGCTCTGCAACAACGTCTTAGAATGTAAAAAAATAATATTAATAAATAAATAAAACCCTTTTTGGCACAAGACACATTTTACATGTAGCTGTAGCCTTTCCATTTGGTATTTTTTTGTCACTTAAAATAATCTAATCTACACATTCCCTAGAGCCAGCAGAGGCTACATTCCTGTCATTGAAAGCCATTTCCTGGTGTTTCTTTATGTCACTATACCATAATTTGCTCAGCCATCCCCTTATTTGGCCTTTGGATTATTTCCAGTTTCTCACTCTAAAAATAGCAGCACATGAACATCTCTGCACAAATTACATTTTTTTCCCTTTTGGGTTATTTCCTTGGGGTATATTGCCAAAACTGTTATTACTGGGTCAAAGGTTTGAAAAGTTTCATAGCTCTTGTTACCCACTGCCAGAATGTTCTCTAGGCGGACTGTGGTATAGTTGAGCATTTCAAGTGTTTAACCAGGTTTCCCACGACATAAAATAATATTAACCTTCATCTTTTCTTATTTTTCCGTAATCTTCAGTGGGAGAGGAGGTTGTAAAATTTCAAAACAAAACAAAAACAAAGACAGAAAAGCACTCTTTCTGTAATCAGAGCCTCCTTTAGGCGAACTTGATCATAATGTCAGCTGGTGAGGATCTAAGACCAAAATCGTTTTAGGGGGAACTTAAAGCCTGTACATGGCACGTGATCAGGAAGTCTTGTTAAGGAGGGTGGGGAGGAAGGTGGAAAATAATAAGAAAGCACGTGCGCTCTTTCCGTTGCTGCCTTTGGGGTGATGTCACCAGCAGAGAGAGAAATAAACTGCTTCTGTGCCTTTGGGATTTAGGTTATCCACCTAAACAAAAGTGACTTCTAAGAATTGTGAATGCTTGCAAACCTTGGTCTCCTTGGTTTAAGAATTTTTAAAATACCCCATCGAATCCTCCTTACTATCTGGCTCCTTCTGAGAGAAATTAGGCGTCAGGCTAATGACGATGATGCTCCACATGCACTAAGTACTTACTGTACGCCTCTGACTTTTCTTAGGGCTTTCCACGTAGAATTCATTTCATCTCCCCAACAATAAGTGCTGTCCCCACTTTATAGATGAGGAAACTGAGGATCAGAAAGCTAAGAAACTTACTAAAGACTGAAGAGCTGGTGATGCCTGAGCCAGATTCAAACTGGGGCAATCTGCCTACAAACCAGTGCTCTGACCACCGCACATAGTGCCGCAGGTGCTGTAGTAGAAGATCCAGTTACAGGTTCCTTTTTAAACTTCTGCATGTTCAAAATTATTTCTGTTTCCAGTCTAGTTATTTAAATTTAAAATAAGGTCTCATTATTAAATTGAAACTATGTAGATAAATGTAGATATGAAATATGATTTTTAAATGCAGAAGAAAGACTGAGTAGACACACACCAAAATGTCAACACTGACTGTCTTTAGGTGATGGAATCATGGTGTATCTTTTTCTTCTTTCCATGTTTCTGTTTCTTCTTGATGGTTCTATAATAAGCATATGTAACCTTTTTTTCTAGTCTTTATTTTGAAAAAAATCAAAAATTCTTTTTTTTGCGGCTGACTGGTGTGGAGATCTGTACCTCTGACCTTGGGGTTATAAGGCTGCATTCTAACCACTAAACTAACCGGCCAGCCCAAAAATGTTTAAGAAGCAATGACTTCCTGTATATTCTTCATCTAAATCACCAGCTATTCACATTCTGCCACATTCGCTCGATCACACTCTGTCACTATATATGTGCACATATTCTTATTTTTTGATCTCTAGGCTAAGAATAATCTGCAGGCATCATGACCTCTTTACATCTAAATGCTTCACGTCTCTCTCTTTTTTTTTTTTTTTTTTTTTTGCCAAGGACTGTGCATAATAAAATCATTATAGAAACCCAAAAACAACAACAACAACAACAAAAACACAGATTATTTTTAGCTTAAAGTTAATATCTTTATTACTGTAATGGAAATTTTAAAACCTTAAAGGTTTTGAATTATTTGTTCATAAAATCTCTTACAGGTAAGCAGGGTCCATATCACGTTTTCATTTAATAATTTTTTCAACTGGAATAATTCATGCACTCAGCAAGTATTTATCAAGTATCTACTATACCCAGGCATTGTTGGAATTAAAATGGTTAGCACTTTTGAGCAATTACTATGTCTTAAGTATTTTAATTTACCTGGGAAACCCGAGTTAATCTTCACAACCATTACTATTCCCATTTTCCAGAGGGGTAAACTGAAAAGTTAAGTAATTTGTCCAATTCCCACAGCGAGGTAGAATTCGAACCCAGGCAGTCTGCCTCCATCTGGAACCTGTGCTCACAGGCACCAGGTAGCACTGCTGGGGCTGCCTCACAGCAGGCTCCTTTGTGGGGTGAGCAAGGACACCTACACTGCCGAGAGAGTGAGGACTCTTGCCTTAGATGGGGTTGGTTGTTCTCAAAGGAGGAACCAACCCAAAAGGTAGTTCCAAGAAACTGTGTGGGGGTAACTATTCCTATAAAAATTGACAATGTAGTCTTGGCCTTAACCTGGCTTCTAGGATATTCTTGGTATTTCTGCTCCCTCTGGCCACACCTTCTCTGTCTCCTTTGCCAGGCTTCACCCCAGCTTTTAATGTCTCAGGGCCTCAAGGCTCTGTGGCAGCCATTTTTATCTCAGGTCCTACCCAGGGTTGAAACTGCCCTCTGTGCTGTATGTCTCTTGTTCACCCTCCAGAAGCTCTCAGGCCCTCTGCCTCCCCCTCTGCGTTCTGGAGGCCCCCCGGGAGGCCTGCATCAGCACCCATTTCCCTCGGCTTCCATATGGGGTTTGCCAATGGGGGGCATGAACAAGAGACCAGACAGAAAGGGTGAGGCCGGGGCATTCATTCTTGAGGGGTCATTGAGCTTTGCTGGCATCGCTCCCTGAGGCCCGCAGCCACTGCTAGGCTGCCCTCTCTGCATAGCTCCCTCTCTCCGGCTTCCAGTAACCTTTCAGGCCTAGGGATGGTAATGGCTCCTGGCCTGCTGTCCCCAGCATACTGCGCTCTTTTGGGTTGATTTCCTTTAACCCCACCCAGATTTTTCTAAGCAACACCCTTCCTGAACTCTCCTCAAAGTATCCAGTTTGAGCACGACCTGCATCCTACGGGGGCCTGTGCCTGTTCCCCAGTGAGGGTCAGTTTCTCATCCAGACCGATCTCTGCTGTATTCTAGAGCTGGACAGTCAACTACCCAATTAACCTCTTCACTTGGACTTCTCACACACGCACACCGAGGTTCTTAACATTATGCCCCAAACTTGGTCATCTCTAGAATTCTCTGTCTCAGTGAACGGTACCACCGTTCACCCAGCCACCATCTCCTTCCATTCCCAATCCATCAAATCCTGCTATTTTTACCTCTTAAATATCTCTAAAATCTGCCATTTCTCACCATCTCTGCTGCTACCCCAGGTCTGTTACCACTGTTACTGGCCTACAATAGTCTTCTAACTGGTCTCTGCATCTTGCCCTTTTCAAACCCATTCATTATAAGACTAACAGAGCAGGCTGGCCGGGTAGCTCACTTGGTTAGAATGTGGTGTTGGGGGCCGGCCTGTGGCTCACTAGGGAGAGTGTGGTGCTGATAACACTAAGGCCATGGGTTCAGATCCCATATAGGGATGGCCGGTTGGCTCACTTGGGTGAGCGTGGTGCTGACAACACCAAGTCAAGGGTTAAGATCCCCTTACCAGTCATCTTTTAGAAAAAAAAAAAGAATGTGGTGTTGGTAACATCAAAGTCAAGAGTTCGGATCACCTTACCAGCCAGCTGCCAAAAAAAAAAAAAAATCAGTCTGCCAGTCTAACAAAGTGAGCTAACCAGCCAGCCTCCAAGAGTTATATAAAGTGTGATATATATATTTATTATTATTATTGCAACTGGCCAGTACAGGGATCCAAACCCTCAACCTTGGTGTTATCAACACCACACTCTCCCTAGTGAACTAACCAGCCAGCCTAAGTAATCCTTTTAACCAAAAATATGTCATGCTCTTGCTTGAAACTTTTTAATGGATTACCACTGCTCTTAGGATATAAATCTTTATCCTGAAAACATGTTTACACAAAAACTTGCACATAAATATCCATAGCAGTATTATTTATAATAGCCAAAAAGTAGGAAAAAACCAAAATATCCATCAACTGATGATGGATAAACAATATGTGGTATATCCATACAGTGCAATATTTTTCAGCCATAAAAATGAAGTACTGATACATATTACAACCCGGATGAACCTTGAAAAGATTATACTAAGTGAAAGAAGCTGGACACAAAAGATCACATACTGTATGGTTCCATTTATATGAAATGGCCAGAACAGGCAAAACTATGGGACAGAGAGTAGATTGGTGGCTGCCAAGGGCTGGAGGTTTGGGGGGATGGGGAGTGACACTACAGCGTTTCTTTTTAGAGTGATAAAAATGTTCTAAAATTGATTATGGTAATTGCGCAATGCTGTGGGTATAATAAAAACTAATGAATTGTACATTTTAAATGGATAAATTGTATAATATTTTAATTATATCTCGATAAAGCTCTTACCAAAAAGAAAATCTGTATATGGCTTCCAAAGGCCTGCTGGATCTGAGCCTTGCCTTCCTCACCAGCTTTGCCTCATTCCACGTACCACGGCCAAGGTCCTCTTGGCTCCTTCTTCTTGCCCTCCCCTGGGGCTTTGCACATCCCTCTTCTTAGAGCACTCTCGCCCTCTTCACATCGTTCATTCTTCCACGTTCTATCTCACCTGCTCTAGGAAGCCTCCTTGCCCACCCCCGCTTTCAATCAAGTTCCCTGCTGAGCTCACCGAAGTCCCCCCTTTACTTTTCTCTTTACCAAATGTCAGTTTGTGATGATGTGAGTCATGCCTGTTTTCCCACTAGACTCTAAGCCCCACGAGGGCCACTCCACGCCTGCTTGGCACTGTAGTTTAATTTACCCCAGTACCTGGCCCAGGCCCAACACACAAGGAAGCTTCAATAAATCTTTGTCAAAAAATAAATGAACAATGTACAACTGTCCTGACTCGGAAAATCAGCTAACAAATTATAGATTTAAGTAGCTTAGAGTTCCACACATGACTCAATAAAAACATATTCTTAGGCTCTCCCAACTCAAAATTGGGAAAAGTTGGAAAACTCACAGGACAGGGCAGGCTTACATAGGAACATTGGCCTCTTCCCAGGAAAGGTCTACTCCCCAGCAGGCAGGGAATAGATTCTCTAAGAAGGCGTGACTGGGAATTCATGCCTGCGCTTTGCTGCTGTTTTTCAGGATGTAGATTGACTCTCAGAGGTCCTAGGGTAAGAGACAGTGTGAACCAAATCCTGCTTCAACCCACAGTCCTTCAGTACAGGGCTTTTTCTTTCTGTTGGTGATCACTCACCCTACAGTGCCTTAAGCAACAATTACCACGTTGCCTCAGCTCCTGTGCCACTCCAGTTCCCTGTCACCTTCGTGATGCTTCAAACATTAAAAAGCAGAGAAAACATATACAAACTATGACAGTGATAGCAGGACTCAATATTATCCAGTTATACTTAAGTGATTACAAAAATATTAATACCATGGATGTCAATTATCATCTTCATCATTGCTATACACACACACACACACGAGGGGACTTCAAAAAGCTCATGGAAAGATTCGTATTATCTTTTATTTTTCCGTGAACTTTTTGAAATGCTCTTGTGTGTGCATATATATATGTTTGTTACTTTCCTAGGCTCCCTTTCTAGGGTTGACACTCTCCTACATATGACACGCTTCCACATATTCCTATTCTTTTGTAGAGTTACAGTAGTCTTCAGAACCAAGAGAAAAAAGAATAATATCCTTCACCAGCAAAGGTTCGGTTTCTGCAACGTCAACCACTTGATTCTGGATCAGGACATGAACCTGGTTGCACTTTCCAACCAGAGCCCCCATTTTCTTTCTTTCTTTCTTTATTTATATTATTTTGGTGGATGATCTTTTTTTTTTTGCCACACGGCAGCCCCCCATCCAGCAACAAAAGTCCACCCAGCCCAGGTAGAGGGATTTGATGCATCAGCCACCAGAGGGTTGAAGAAGTCCTGGATGATGGTGTGGGCTGTCCTGCAGGTGAGGATCAAGGTCAGGACCCCCAAAATGACAAAGATGATCCTAGAGGTGAGCACTAGGCAGACCAGTGAGGTAGACCAGCAGGCCAAGCAGGGCCACAGGAAGACACTGAAGCAGAGGGCATGTTTAGCCTGCGGGTCCTGGAACAGGGCCAGCAGCAAGTCACACACTTTGCACTGCATCTGGCTGGTGCTCTGTGCCATGCAGAATATCCACAGCCCCTCCACCCTGCCTGGGCCACCACCATGCTGGTGCTGATGGAGGCAGTCACCTTCTACATGGCAGGGCTCAGGAAACCAGGGTGTTCACCCAGCCAGGCAGCATCGGGAAGACTCCCAGGATTTGCAGATCAGCAGAGGCCATGGAGAGGTTGAAGGAGCTGCAAAAGAGACTGGAGAAATTCATAGGCTGAGTGTCCTCTTTTAAGAAGTCATATATCAGCTTTCTGTTTTTAGGTCTTTTACACACTCAACTTCTCCTCCTCCTCCTCCTCCCCCTCCTCCTCCTCCTC
>NW_007726844.1:402228-406576 GCF_000696425.1 Galeopterus variegatus
GGTCTCCTCTTATAAGTCGTAATATATCTGTTTTTTTTTTTTTCGTTTTCTCCCCCCACTTCTTCTTCTCCTCCTCCTCCTCCTCCTCCTCCTCCTCCTTCTCATTACTACTACTATTACTACTATTATTATTTTGGCAGCTGGCCAGTGCAGGTATCTGAACCCTTGACCTTGGTGTTCCAAGGCTGCATTCTAAGCAACTAACTGACCAGCCCCTCAACTTATTTTAATCATAATGATTGTTTCCTCTTTGATGTCAAATTGTTGCAGTTTGGTCAGTGGCTTATCTTTCTACCACTCCCTGCCTGAAATCCTTGTCTTCTAATCCCATACTAAATTGTCCTTGTTCCAAGTCACAAGATCAGCTACACTCCAAGAACTCTCAGTTCCTTTTGATGGGAACATGAGGGAGGGGGGTGGAAGTACTGCTGTTAACGAACTGAATTTAGGGTCAGAGCCAGGAAAACAGATTTCTCACGAGTTCACAATAACTTCCAGTTGAACTCTATATATATGTTTTTTTTTTCAAAACGACGAGGTAAGGGTGTTGTCAGCACCATGCTCTCTCAAGTGAGCCACGGGCCGGCCCTACAATTGAATGCCACATTTTAATTTTTTACAACATAAAATATTTTAATTTACTTTATGTGCAATATTTCTGCTTAGAGGTTTAATCCCACACCCTTACTGTAATTGTACTTCCTTCTCTTTTTTAGTCCTCATCGGCCTTGTCAACCACCATTATGCCATCTCTTGTTGACAATGACGTCTGACGGCCTGGTCTCCTTGTTCTAGTTGACCAACCTGTCCTCCTGCCATAAACAAGAAACGCAGTCTTCAGTACACACACACACACACAAACACACACACACAGACACACACACACACACACAAACACACACAGGCACAGACACACACACACAAACACACACAGACACAGACACACACATAGACACACACACACAGAGGCACAGACACACACACACACAGACACACACACACGCACAGACACACACACACAGAGGCACAGACACACACACACACAGGCACACACACACACACAGACACACACACACGCACAGACACACACACACAGAGGCACAGACACACACACACACAGGCACAGACACACACAAACACACACAGGCACAGACACACACACAGACACACACACAGAGACAGACACACACACAGAGACACAGACACACACACACAGACACACACACAAACACACACAGGCACAGACACACACACACACACAGGCACACACACACACAGACACACACACACGCACAGACACACACACACAGAGACACAGACACACACACACACAGGCACAGACACACACACACACAAACACACACAGGCACAGACACACACACAGACACACACACAGAGACAGACACACACACAGAGACACAGACACACACACACAGACACACACACAAACACACACAGGCACACACACACACACACACACACACACCAGAAGCCAGCATGTTTTTCACATGCGTTGTTTGAGGCAGCCTCCTGAGCCAGACACTCTTCCGAGACAACGAATCCTTCTGGAGTAAAATCATAACCGAGAAAGTTTTAGGGAAGTTTTCTTCTTGTTCTTGTTGTTTTTCTGAGTTGACGTTTGGGAAGCTTAATGTCTTTATTGCTCTGGCAGAGTATTTTAATTTATTTTTTTTTAATTATACTTCTTGCATTTTGCAATTAGAAAAGTATCACACAAAGGAATCACAAAAAAGACCATTTTCCTCAGAAATTTTGGAAACTACTGGAAAGTATAAAGATGAAAATAAAAATCACTCCAATCTCATCACCCAAAAACAACTGCTGCTAACATTTTGCAGTACTGCGCATATCAAAAATAAATCAACGTGAGGGCCGGCCCGGTGGCGCACTGCTACAGTGTGTCGCTTGGGAGCGCAGCGGCGCTCCCGCCGAGGGTTCGGATCCCACATACAGACTGGCCGCTCACTGGCTGAGCGAGATGCGGGCACAACACCGAGGGTTGCGATCCCGTTGCCGGTCCCGGTCCGGTACGGGCGCGACACTGAGGGTTGCGATCCGTTGCCGGTCACGAAAAAAGACAAAAAAGGAAAAAATAAATAAATAAATAAATAAAAAATAAATAAATCAACGTGAAACAGAACTACTGAACTTCAGACAAATATTTTATCAGATACATGAGAGATTTCTCTAAATATTAAAAAAAAAAGTGAGAAATATTAAGAGTCGGTTGGGCCACTATGTTTTGTTTTGTTTTGTTTTTTAATCCCCAACTTACAGACTTTTAATGAAAGCTCTTCAATGTTGATATAAATCTGATTTAAAAGTATGTATTTATAAGAAAATGTCACCTGAGTTAAAACATCCTCACAATCAAAATGACAGGATAAAAACTGTGGGGTCCAAAGGTCTCATGCTTTCCCTAATTTTTTTTTTTTTTTGTAACTATGCTTTATTTTATTTTTGACTAATGTTTCTTCATGATAAACATTTATTTCCAGGTAGTTAAACTTAGTCAATTGTCCCATAAAAATCAGAAGACCCCTCTGTTATCTAACTGGACAATCAAAAACCTATTTTTTTATTTATAAAAAAGAAAAAAAGGTTTAAGATGGAAGCCTACTTTTATGTTCATTCTCCAAGAGAAAAAGAGTAGGAAAAAGCTGAGCTATAATCACAATAGCCAGAGCTGCTCTCAGCCCAGAAGCACTAGAATAGACACGCTGGCTGCTCAGAGCTCCACAAGCATCCCTGTTGCCCTGGCACCCAGTGTCCCTCAGGACTCCCCCAATACCACCATGGCAGTGAATGGCCTAGCAAGAGGACCCCAGGACCTCGTTGCATCACCCCAGCAGGATTGTGCTTCACTCCTTTCCTTCCCTCATTCCCACTTCCAACCCATCAGGAAGTCCTGGTGGCCCTACCTACAAGTGTGTCCAGAATCCACCGCTTCTCGCCTGGATCTGATCTTCTCTCGTCATCTGGATTACAGCATTAACAGGCCCCCTAATAGGTACCGCCGCCCCCCACCTCTGTTTCCTCCTGTGCCTCCTACAGTCTTCTCTCAGCAAAGTAGCCATAGTGATTATTTTAAAATTAAAGTCAGACCCTGGCCCTTGTGCTTAAAACCCTTCATGGGTGGGATCACGCTCCAAGTAAGAGCTATTATCCCCGCAGGGGCCCACAAGGGCCTGTACCTCTATCACTTCGTTTCCTCCCACTCTCCCCTGCAGCCCCCACTCCAGCCACTTGGCTCCTGGAGCAAGCCAAGGACACTTCAGCCTTAGGGCTTTGGCACTGTTCTCCCTGCCCCCATGCTGTGCCCTCTGATACCTCTTTCCTAATGCCTTCATCTCCACCAAGTCTTTGCTCAATTCTCAGTTTCTCAATCAGGCCTCCCATGACCACCTTATTTAAAATGTCAACCCACCCTATTACCCTCCTCTCCTGATCCCTTCACCCTACTTTCCCAATCCTTCTTCCCTTCCCTTCTGCCTTCTCTTCTGTGTTCCCCATTAGCACTTACCACTTTCAAACATACTATATCACTCATTATTGACTATGTTGCTATTTACTGTTGGTCTGCATCGGGAGAACTTAAGCTCTATTAGGGCAGGAATCATTTTGTTCACTGATGTACTGCCTTGCACCTGGTAGGCACTAAATAAATATTTGTTGAAATTAGTCGGTGCTCATGCCATAGCAATTGGTAAGTAATTTGAATATATCACCTAAAAATATCCTGCAAATGATTCTATAAAAGGCAGTCCAAAGAAAAAGAAACAGAGCCCATCATGAGGAAGTGATTGTGACTGGCAACTATTACAAATCTGAAATGATTATACGCGAAATCATAGTATCCATCGGTCCCGCTGCTCCCCCCAACCCCGAATTACCTGATTCGAGGAGGCTTTGTCAGTGTAGAAAGTGCTGCTCCTTCTGCTCCATCAATTCTCAAATTCATTTCAAAATTATGGCTTTATTTTCAGATCATGATTTTCTTGAATTTTGCATCTTTGCTTTTTAGAAGTTTCTAATCATCTTTCCATTTTCTCACTGGAAGACAAGACCTGCCTTCAGCTCACTGAGGATTTCAACAGTCATCTTCACATAACGCAGCTAGACATTGCAGTTTCTTTACCTGCAGTCCTCCGTCAGTTTCACTGTTTCTTTCTTTCTTTCTTTTTTCTTTTTTTTTTTTGTCCTTTTTGAGGACCGGCTGAACCCCCCCCACCCAGGGAGTGCACCGGTCATCCCTATATAGGATCCGAACCTGCAGCGGGAGCGCTGCTGCTCTCCCAGCGCCCCCCCCTCCCCCGGGCGCCCGGGG
>NW_007726844.1:406586-411237 GCF_000696425.1 Galeopterus variegatus
TTTTTTCCTGCCGTCCCCCCTTCGTTTCCCTTTTTTTTTTTTTTTTTTTTTTTTTTTTTTTTTTTTGTCCTTTTTGAGGACCGGCTGCACCGCGCTCAGCCAGTGAGTGCACCGGTCATCCCTATATAGGATCCGAACCTGCAGCGGGAGCGCTGCTGCTCTCCCAGCGCCGCACTCTCCCGAGTGCGCCAGGGGCTCCGCCCTTCATTGTTTCTTTTGTCCTATGTTTTCCTCTTTCTTGAATTCTTCTCTTGTTTTACTGGAATTCTTCTTACAAATCAAATAAAATCAAATACTGTTTGTTTGTTTTCTGTCTACCAGTATCTCTATTTTGTTCTTGTCAATGTTGATGCCCCAGATGACGGCCGATGCCATCAGAGGCCAGTCCTTACAGCCACAGTTTTCCCCATATGTTGCCCAGGCTCACTCTGCATCCCTATATCCTCTCTCTCACAGTGACTATGAAACCACGTAGGAAGGGTTGAAGCCAAGTCTCTGAACTAGACATACTCTATGCTTGGGAAAAGGAGAACAGACTAAATGTTGTGCTCATCAGGCTATATTATGAACTCATCTGTGTATCTCGTGATGAAAGCCTTCCATGAAGGGTTTTATAAGAGTAAATCAACCTTTGATTTATCACTGGGGATATCCAGATTCTTATAAAGCAAATTTGCTTACAGCAGAGAATAACCAAACCAGCCAGAAATATGGAGCATCATTGCTGCTTTCTGCCAACCATCAAGAGGTGAAAGGACTGTAAGAAAACGAGGAGCTAAAAAAATGGGTAAAGATCCAGAATTACAAAAAGGTGGAGAAGAACTAAAAGATAACCTGGAGGCAACATACTCACCTCAAGTTAAAAGAGAAATTAGAAAAAAAATTGTCTGTTGTCTTATAGCTATTGATGGAATTAGTGCAAAGGAATTCAGAAGGAGCCTTGCAAACAGAAATAATAAATTCCGTTTTCTGATTCAAGTTAGGACCCAGCACTACTCAGAATCTCTGGTTTTGCTAGAATGATGGAGTTTAGTGTACAAAAGATCAAGCATCAATTTAATTGCAGAAGGACTGAAACTCCTCAAAAATAGAAATGATGAAGGGTTTCCAGAAGGCCACAGCTTGCCCCTTGATTCCCTACTGCTTGCTTTTGGGAAATATGCCTGCATTCAAAAAAATAAAGTCTCTTTTCTGGCTGGCTGAATTAGCAGGGGCTCTTTTATCTTCATGTTTTACCTGACAGAGGCCTTTGCAACCACAGGCTCACAGCACCCTCTGCTGTAAATTGCAAAGGATGGTGCTGGGGTGTTGGGACTGAGACTGCTAAAGGATTCTAGTTGGGGGCAAGAAGCAAATTACGGGAGCAGAAGAAATTCAATATCGTTCTCATACAAAACTTCTGGATTAGTCAATTTTGCTGGTAAGAGACAACAGTGATAAAGGAAAGAAAAACTGAGCAGCTGCACGTTTTCACCAAGATGGTTTTTCAGCCTTTTCTAAGCTGAGTGGAAGTCCCCAATTCACCCACGCCAAGATTCCAAAACCAGGAAAGATACACCTTTTCCAGTGCGATTTGTGCAACTCACTTAATACTGTCTCCGGAGCGATAAAGCCCAGAATAACAGACGGGGGAGTCAAACAGGCTTAGAATTAAATATAGGGAATTAGGGGTTTATCTTTCAGACCCCATAAAGAATAAAGCCCTGGCTTTTCAGTTTCAGCATTATAATATGTGTACCCGCCCCAATAGAGGTAAAAATGAGAGGCCACATGGCAACATTACAATGGAAGGTTTCACTTCTATTTATAGCTTGCTTATTTGGTAATTTTTCCTTGCCAAAGTCTCCAGATGGCCTCAAGATCCTTAAATGCCCCAGATCCTAAAATCACTTATTTAACCCTGAAAGATGACAGTTTATAAAATAGAAAAGATATTGGTCCTATATAATTTGTGTGCTCTTTTTAAGTACATTAGTAGACATACTACCAAGAAGCCACACAGCTTGGTGGTTAGGTCTGGGAGCCAGGCTACTGATTCAGAAAGGTGCCCCACCATTTACAGCTGAGTGACCTCAGGCAAGCTCCTTTTCTCTGTGCCTCAGTATCTTCATCTGTAAAACAGGTATGACAATAGGACTTATCTCAAGGGGTTTTTACGAGGATTAAATTAGTTAATTTTTATAAAGTGCTTAGAACAATGCCTGGGAGAACTATATAAGCATTGGTTTAATACCAACCAATAATTAAACAATACCAAACAATGATAAAATAAAAATTGCTCAGTGGCACTGAAGTCTGTTTTCACTATTTAGGATTGCAATTGATAGAGGTTTTTTATCAACCATAACCTCTTGCCCGTGTTCATGAGGTCACTTTCAGGCTGTTTTGTCTTTGTCACCCTCTTCCTGCTGAGAGGTAACAGAGTTTGCCTTCTGCTAACAGGGAGAGAGGTTGGCCTCATGGCATCAGAAGAAACGGCCTAGCAGTGGTGGGAAAGGCTCATTTGGGTGAACTGCATCACAAGCAAGCTTCATGTCACTTATTCTGTGCCTCCTCGTAGCTGCCATGTAAAAGGTGCCCAATTCGTGCATGGTTCGTTGATGAACCAGCAGCCTCTTCAAGACCCTGGTCACCTCGGCTTGGCAGACAATACACAGTTCCAGAATTTCTGTAAAGAAGGGGCTCAAAAGTGGCCCTCCGGTTGGAAGGGAAGCCAGCAGGCTGTCTTAAAGTAAACCATGTTTGCCTACTAAGCATACTGCTTTGTTCGCAATGGCCTGGATGCTGGAGATTATGAGGGAACTAAAATCTCTTCAAGCTTCCCTGGACACTGCCACAGCCTCCCCACGCTCCTTCTCCCATTATTCTCTGTTAGTTCACCCTGTTCTTTTCCTCTTTGACTCACAGAATTTATAATTTTACATTTATTTGCTTGTTTCTTTCTTGTCTTTTCTTCTCCATAGCTGTACATGCCATAATAACAGAGATCACGGCTGTATTAGTCACCAGTGTGGCTCCAGTGCTTAATAGTGTCTGGCACACACTACGTTCTCAATAAATACCTCTTGAATAAATAAACAAATGAATTCTGTAGTGGTTTATTATATGCACAAGTCAACAACGAGTTGGGTGATACGAAAAGAAGAGGGACTTGCTTCTTTCTGAAGCACTTGGCTTTTTAAAAATTTTTAACTGACAAAAATGTATATATTTGTCAAATACAACATGATGTTTTGAAGTATGTACACATTGGGAAACGGTTCTATCGAGCTAATTAACATGGATTACCTCACATACTTATCATTTTTATATAGTGAAAACACTTAAAATCTACTCTCAGCAATTTTTAAGAACACTATGCATTGTTATTAACTATAGTCACCATGTTGTACGGTAGATCTCTTCAACTTCTTATTCTTATCCAACTGAAGTTTTGTGTCCTTTGACAACTCCCCAACCAACCCCCTGCCAAACGCCTGGCTTTGAGGTAGGTGTTTTGAGACAACCAGGGATATTTCCAACCAGGCCTCAGCCACAGCTCACTTCTGCAGGGACTTTATGAAAAGGGCTCATAAGAAAAGAAAGAAAAGGCTGTTCTTCTGAGAGCCTCTTCTGCTCTGGACACGGCCCCGGGCCAGGTAACTGAGACCTGCTCTCAGTCCTCACAGTATAGGGTCTGGCACTCTGCCAGCAGTCTTCTGCACAGAAGGTGCAGACCTTTCTCGAAAAAGAAGGAAACTCCTCCATCACTCTTTCTCAAAAAGCCCTGGTTGCCCTCTGTTGAGGGCACTTTAGTCACAGTTTGAATCAAATTCAGGAAAGAAATGAGAAACACAGAAGCTTTCTGCAAGGGAGGTTTTCCTGAGGGTGTGTTCAGCCGTCTGTTTTCCCATCAGTACCAGCCGGAGCCCTGGAGTTTATTTAAGTTCTTATTAAGGAAAAGAGCTGGCATTCTAGCATAGCTTGGCCGACTCACTGGTTTCCACTCAGGACTCAAGGGTGGGGTGGGACATGGGACGTTTTGGCGCAGTTCCTTCCTGAATTCAGTCTGTCTCCTGCTCTGGTCTGTCTTTCATCTGGCATCTTTCTCTTTCATCTTTCACATTAACATCTGCCCCAGCACCTACACATACACATATACAGTTACCCAGGAGACCTGAGTCACCTTCACGGGAGCCACAGCAGCTGTATCTTCAGCAATTTAGGGGTTCTTAAGTAACAAAGTTTCCGGAATACATAATCTGTATGTGTGCGTGTGTACATAAAACTCTACTACTCCAATAAACAATTAAACTCACTCTGCTTTGTTTTCTGCAAATCTCATGAGAGACAATCCACCCCTTCCCCTGAACACAAACTGTTCCTCTCCCCGTCCCAGGGGCATTGGATTAAGGCCCCTGTGACAGGCATAAATGACATCACCAGTTCATCACTGCTGCTTTATTTTCCCTTTCTTTATACAACCAATTACCATTTTCATGTAATTTGCTCGTGGTTTTTTCCTAATTATTTCAAAAATTCCTTCTTTTTAATTTTTTGGTGGCTGGTCAGTTCAGGGACACTTTTTCTTTTTCTTTTCTTTTCTTTCTTTCTTTTTTTTTTTTTTTTTTTTTTTTTTTTTTTTTTTTTTTTTTTTTTTTTTTTTTTAAAA
>NW_007726844.1:411329-418864 GCF_000696425.1 Galeopterus variegatus
TTTTTTTTTTTTTTTTTTTTTTTTTTTTTTTTTTTTTTTTTTTTTTTTTTTTTTTTTTTTTGAGTGGCTGGGTGGTACAGGGATCTGAACCCTTGACTTTGGTGTTACAACATCTCTTTCTCTCTTAGGATGCCATGTTCACGTCCCCATTTTCAAGCCAAGAAACAAACTCTGGGAGTGTCTCAGCAGGGAGACCAGACATCTAGGTTTGCCTGACACAGCCCCAGTTTATGACAGCTGCTCTGGCGTGAGGTTTGGAGCACCCCTTTCAGTCTCAAAAGTGCCAGAGTTTGGATAACAACCTGTATGGTCACTCTAGTCTAAGTGACCAGACCACAGCTGAGTGGTGGTGATCAAGGATGGCCTTGCAGTCCACTGCTCTTTTTATTAAAGCCCTCCACCGTCTGATTGTTTGCATCCCCCTCAATACTCATATGTTGAAATCCTCACCCCCAAGGGGATGGCATTAGGACTTTGAGCCTTTGGGAGGTGTTGGGAAAATAGAATAATTTAGTCAGGCCCCCTCGCCTTAGGTATAGTTGAGGGTGGTGCAGCACATTCTTTGTAGGCAAATTGTGTGTGGGTAGGTGGAGTTAATGCACATGCCTGGCACTGCTACTCGGCTGGTGTTTTTACTGCTTCAGGCGTCTGCTGCACATAGCCATGCTCTCCAACCTACCACTTCCAAGGACCTGTTTGCCAGTTACCTAGCTCATAGACCTGCATGTGAGGGGTCTGGTGACCCAGCCTGGCATGTGAAGGGTTTGTGACCCAGTCTGGTCACTGGGCTTGAGGGGGTCTGTGAGCTCCAGACCCAGCCCTAGCTCAACAATTGGCCCAATCAGCAGGATTGCGGGCAGGTAAAAGTGCTCAACAGGAGGTGATTAGATTATGGGGGCAGATCCCTCATGAATGAGATTAGTGCCATTATGAAAGAGGCCCAAAAAAGACCCCTTGTCCCTTCCACCATCCGAGGACACAGCAAAAAAGACAGCTGTCCATGAACCAGTAATCATTCACCAGACACCAGATTTGATGGTGACTTGATCTTGGACTTCCCATCCTCCAGAACCGTAAGAAATAAATTTTGGTTGTTTATAAGCCACCCGGTTTACAGTATTTTATTATAGCAGCCAGATCAGACCAAGACACACCCTAATAAAACAAAGACACAGAGGGACAGAAGATCACACAAATGTACAGACAAAAATGAATTCAAATGGGTTCAAGGAATCCTGTCTTGAGTCCTAGAAATAAACCTTCTGTGAAGCAAATATTTCCTTGTCTTCCATCAATGGATCCATTTTGTACAGCATGCCTTCGTACTATGGTTTTATCTAAAGCATGGAACTTAGGACTGTCTGGTTAGCTCAGTTGGTTAGAGCATGGTGTTACAACACCGAGGTCAAGGGTTCAGATCCCCGTACATGCAGCCAAAAAAACAAAACCAAAAAGTGGTATTCATTTAACTGAGAAAAGCAATACCTTTTTTACCCCTGGGAGCCTACTGAAGCAGCATCAGTGCTTCAAATTTTGCCTCCCTTCTGGCACCTCCCTACAGCCCAGCAATCCCCCTTATCTGCCTCCTGGCTCCAGCTCTGTCCCTGACAAGTCATCTGCCTGTAGCTTTCAATCTTACCAGACAAGCTATTTCAGTTCCTTCGGCTTTTAGAGAAGACTAATTGGACCCTGTCATTCTCTCCTTAGGGGGTCTTGACACATGAGGAAAAGATGATTCCTCACCAAAGGCTAATGAGCTGTCCCTTATTAATCATGTCTGCAACCAGAAACTCATTTAATGATGCTCCTTTCCGGGTTGAAAGAATATAGGAACAGCTGACCACAACCACAGCCACAGGTTATGTGTGTCAGTTTCTCCCTGGGTGTCAGTTTTCTTTTTGCCTTCTGTTATTTCATCCTAGCTCTCTATGCCTTGCCCATCTTTGTTCTGGCTAAAACCGTGACTGGATCTTTATAGTTTTACTACCTATGGATGCACAAAACCAGGATTTCCACCCATCTGTGAAACTCCACAACCCAGGCTTTTAACAATGATTTTATGCTGGCACTTATTCTATTAGTTTCTGAAAGATGAGTTGTCTTCCATTGATTGTGGATTTGTCTATTTCTCCTTTGAGATCTGTCAGTCTGCTTCATGTATTTTGTGGCTGTTATCAGATATTAGATACAAATTTATAACTACTATATCTTTCTTTCATCATTACCTGTCCCTCTTGATCTCTAATAATGATTCTTGCCTTAAAATTGAATTTGTCTGGAATTAGTATTGCCACACCAGCTTTGGGTTCGACTTGCAACAGTATATCTCTTTTCATTCTTTTACTGCCTCAATAGCAGACTTGGAGCATCTTTCTACTATATACTTTTGTGGCTTTTGAACTACTTGCAAAATCATTGATACTTTTCAATTCTAAAACGCAAAACTGGGAAAAGAGATAAGAAAAAAAAGAAGAAAGAAGATTTGAATGAGGCTAAGCCTTAGGTCAAGCCTCCAGAATGACTTGTACTCTCCTTATGCAATTCTATTTCTCCATGAAGAAAGGTTTCAGCTGGGTTTAGATAAATTAGTACATTTCATCAACATAATGCTCACTCACATAAGTGATGCCTAATAGACGCCAAATTAGAAAACTGTTTATTCACAAAGATACTAATTGTACAAGCACACTGGCATATATGGTACAAATTAGTCACATAAACATAAGTGGTATCACAACCATTTTGAGTTAAACTATTTTCTCATGCAAGACACTTTCTGTGGTTACAGAAGGTGGGCACCCTGAGCCTTCACTCCTCAGCACTCTGCGTGCTGACGTAGTCCTGGAGAAGCACCTGCGCCTCTGCTCGCCGGCTCATCTTGGTGGCTTTGCCCTGAAAGCGGCCGTTCTTCCCCGCTCCTTTGCCTTCCAGGATCTCAGCCACCCTGGGGAACAGAGATGTAGTCAGGGAGGTTTCTGAAAGAAAAGCCACACACACACACACACACAAAAAAAAAACAGAAGCCCTGAGTCTTTTCCCTCCCTGGGGAAGGGAGAGGAAGAGTAGATGACTTCTAGAAATCTTTCTTAAAAATTCTTAAAAAAAAAAAGTTCTTGCACATGGGGCCGGCCCCGTGGCGCACTCGGGAGAGTGCGGCACTGGGAGCGCAGCGACACTCTCGCCGCGGGTTCGGATTCTATATAGGACTGGCCGGTGCGCTCACTGGCTGAGGGCGGTGCAGACGACACCAAGCCAAGGGTTGCGATCCCCTTACTGGTCACGAAAAAGACAAAAAAAAAAAAAAAAATTCTTGCACATGTACACAAAGATATACATACCATGTTCACTATAAGAGTGAATAACTGGAAAAAATCTAAGTGTCTATAAATGGTGCTAGATAAATTACAGTAATCTCCAGGGAGCAGGGTGCGGGCACACTAGGGATAAGGAGCTGCAAACACAGACACCTGTGGGCAGCAGCAGTGAAGCAAGCTGGGTGGTAGAAAGGGGGGGAATGTGGCAAAGTGGGGAGGCCTGGCCTGTCTGAAGAAGGAGGCCACCGCTCAGTTCCTCGTCACACTACCATGTAGAAACGCAGGCCCAGTGCTGGAAGAGCTTCCCTCTTTTTCTTTTTTAAAAGAAAAGCTAGAACTTTAGATTTTCATGTTAAAATCTAATTTTTTTTTCTTTTTTTGTGGGGGAGGGCGGTGTGTGTGGAGGGGAGGCTGGCCAGTACAGGGATCAAATCGTGGACCTTGGTTCAATCAGTTTGGCACCACACTCTAACCAACTGAGCTAACCAGCTGGCTTCAAAATCTCCCAAGTGAAGACCTGCCCAGCTTCCTAGTTGCTTCCTGAGGCTAACCTTGCTACTCCTGAGGCTAACTTTGCTACCCATGAGGCTAACCTTGCTACTCCTGAGGCTAACTTTGCTACCCATGAGGCTAACCTTGCTACTCCTGAGGCTAACTTTGCTACCCATGAGGCTAACCTTGCTACTCCTGAGGCTAACTTTGCTACCCATGAGGCTAACCTTGCTACTCCTGAGGCTAACTTTGCTACCCATGAGGCTAACCTTGCTACTCCTGAGGCTAACTTTGCTACCCATGAGGCTAACCTTGCTACTCCTGAGGCTAACTTTGCTACCCATGAGGCTAACCTTGCTACTCCTGAGGCTAACTTTGCTACCCATGAGGCTAACCTTGCTACTCCTGAGGCTAACTTTGCTACCCATGAGGCTAACCTTGCTACTCCTGAGGCTAACTTTGCTACCCATGAGGCTAACCTTGCTACTCCTGAGGCTAACTTTGCTACCCATGAGGCTAACCTTGCTACTCCTGAGGCTAACTTTGCTACCCATGAGGCTAACCTTGCTACTCCTGAGGCTAACTTTGCTACCCATGAGGCTAACCTTGCTACTCCTGAGGCTAACTTTGCTACCCATGAGGCTAACCTTGCTACTCCTGAGGCTAACTTTGCTACCCATGAGGCTAACCTTGCTACTCCTGAGGCTAACTTTGCTACCCATGAGGCTAACCTTGCTACTCCTGAGGCTAACTTTGCTACCCATGAGGCTAACCTTGCTACTCCTGAGGCTAACTTTGCTACCCATGAGGCTAACCTTGCTACTCCTGAGGCTAACTTTGCTACCCATGAGGCTAACCTTGCTACTCCTGAGGCTAACTTTGCTACCCATGAGGCTAACCTTGCTACTCCTGAGGCTAACTTTGCTACCCATGAGGCTAACCTTGCTACTCCTGAGGCTAACTTTGCTACCCATGAGGCTAACCTTGCTACTCCTGAGGCTAACTTTGCTACCCATGAGGCTAACCTTGCTACTCCTGAGGCTAACTTTGCTACCCATGAGGCTAACCTTGCTACTCCTGAGGCTAACTTTGCTACCCATGAGGCTAACCTTGCTACTCCTGAGGCTAACTTTGCTACCCATGAGGCTAACCTTGCTACTCCTGAGGCTAACTTTGCTACCCATGAGGCTAACCTTGCTACTCCTGAGGCTAACTTTGCTACCCATGAGGCTAACCTTGCTGCTTGCTTTGTGTTTGTATACACAAAGTCCCAGACCCCTTCGCAAAGAGAAAGAGTGCTGGCCAAGCATCAGCAAGAAGTCCTTCTCAGCCTCAGCAGTTTATGAACAAGCTTTGGGTTTGTTTTTGTCTCCCTTAAATAGGATTCACCAGGGTAAGCAGAGATCTGTTAGGTGGAGGAGGAGGTGAGGGAAGGTGCTAACCAGTTACAGGGTTACAGTCAAGATGTTAGTAACAAACCCAGGAAATCTGGTAGGTGACACATTTCTTAGGGTCTACTCAGCATTGAGAATACCAGTGAGCAACCTGCCTCCCACCATGCACCGCACACCAGGCATAAGCTGAGCCCTGAGCCCAACATGGCCCCTCTGACTTGTCTCTAGCTCCTACTTCTCACCTGTGTAGTACGACCACACCTCCCCAGTCTGGGCTGTTCCTGAGGCTGTGGGCAATGTGCACAGCCAGGTCTCTGAGCAGATTCAGGTTGTTCTGAAATGGATGTAATAACTCAGTAGACAAGTAAAAAGAATAAGAAAAAAGAGCACCATTTTCCTTCCACCTAACACTCCCCTCACTACCCCCTACACATCTGCTTAGGCAGAAGGCCGAGGTCTAGAGAGCCTATTCCAGGCAGAGCCCATGCCCTCTCCACCCTCCATGGAATGAATCACCTTCTGCAGGAGCTTGGTGGTGTTCTGGAGCTTTTTCACTGCTTCCACATGATCCTCTGCTCCACACCTGTGAAAGAAAGGTCAGTGAAGACCTGCCCAGCTTCCTAGTTGCTTCTGGCGTTGGGGGCGTAAATCAAGGATGCCCTTCTTGCTAGGGTGCCTCCCTCCAGATGGGGAGCTGGGGACATACTGAGGAGGCCCCTTAGGCAATTGGATGAGAGGATACAAAGGAATAAACCATTTCATGTGAGTCTGATTTACTACCCAAAGCACATTATCATTTATGATTGCATCTTACCTCCCAAAGGTAAAAGATTATTCTGCCTACCTTACAGGTAGGAAAACTAAGCCCCAGGGTATCCACGATCTGAGAAAAAGCAGGAAATTGAAGGGGGCATACTTAAGCATAGCAGTCAATGCTTTTTCAGTTCCATGACTTCTCTCCATCCACTTCAGCACCCGGTTCCCAGCCAGAAATAACAGGTTAGTTTTGTTCTTTTTCCCCTTCTCAGTGCCCAGAATCTTAATGACCTATATGAGGCAAGGGGGTAACATACACACATGCATAAACCATAGTGGGTCCTGGAACCTGAGGGCACAAGAGACCTAGACCTCCTCTCCAGTTCTGAAGCAATGAAGGAGAAATTTCCTCAGTTGTCCCCCTCTACCACTCCCAGCCCTGTTGTGATCCCCACTCCCCTATTACCCTCTTTCTCAGCCACTCAACAGGCCCCCTCACCTACCTGAAGGTCACTGAGATTGCTCACGTGGGTCCCACAGCACATGTTGGAATCAATGCCCTTAATGGTAACAACTCGAATGGGCCCAGCATGATCACCCGGCAAACCCCGGCCCCTGACCTGGAGTAGAGGGGAGGGAGAAGGGCTGTCTGGATTCTGACGAGGAGCCCTTGGAGAGGCATTCTGCAGAGCCACCCCACTGGCTCTCCCCTCACCTGCTCCACCTCAGGATCATCCAGGCTCAGTTCTTGCACATTCACAGGAAGTCGATCTCTGATTTTTTCATTGACACTCTGCTCAATGGCAGCTACCTGCTCTGCAGTCACAGATGGGCTGTCCAGCTCAATCACACTCCGGAACCTCCCTAACTCCCTGCCAGAAGAAGTTGAGCAGTCACAGGATGCTGACTATGACAACAACAATAAAAAAAGTTTATGAAGAATGACTGTATAAATGATCTTGTTTAATCCTCACAAAAATCCCACAAGGTAGAGATTGTCACTCCCATTTTACAGGTGAGGAGTATTAAGGAACATGATCAAGGTCATGCAGCCAGTGAGTATGGGGCCAGGATTCACACCCTAGGTCTCTGGGCTCCAAATTCCGTGTTGTTTCCTAAGCAAAGGTAGATGTCTCTTCTCTCATCTTTATGTTTTCCCTAAAAAAACACAAGGTTATCCCACCACCCCATCTTCAAGGGGAACAGAGAACACAGCCAATTTTGAACACTACCCTTTCTTTTAACCTTCAACTCTCCGACCTATTACTGGGAACACAGCTGGTAGTCAGGGAGCCATGCCCCGCAGTTAGTCATATGGCTCTTGCTCACCATGATGTTGTCTTTAGCCCAAACAGATGGTCAGCAACTGCTGTGATGAGATGCTGCCCTGAACAGAGAAAGTAAGAGACGGGAGAAAAGTGAGAAGCCCAGCCAGCCACATACTCCCATAATGATACAATCTAGAAATTTTCCCTGCTGAAGACCTGACAGGCACTGGGTAATACACTTTAGATACTTTATTGAAAATACTTCCAAGAATTCTTTTTTTTTTTTTTTTTTTTTTTTTTTTTTTCTTTTT
>NW_007726844.1:419081-437286 GCF_000696425.1 Galeopterus variegatus
CCCACACTTTGGCCGAACTAATCTTTATAAAACACTCGACTATACCACTCTCTTGATCAAACACTTCAGTGGCTTCCTGTGGCCAACAGATAACATTTAAGTTTCTTTTTTTTTTTGTCTTTTTCCGTGTCCGGCAACGGATCGCAACCCTCAGTGTTGCCCCCGTACCGGACCGGGGACCGGCAACGGGATTGCAACCCTCGGTGTTGCTCCCGCGCCTCGCTCAGCCAGTGAGCGGGAACCGGTCTGTATGTGGGATCCGAACCCTCGGGCAGGAGCGCCACCGCGCTTCCCAAGCGGCGCACTTATCCAGTGCGCCACCGGGCTGGCCCCTACTTCCAAGAATTCTGCAGGAGGCCTTGTGATTCTATTTCACAGATAAGGAAACTGAAGCCTGGAGAGATCAAATAACTCGTCAAGGCAACGTAGCTTATCAAAGGCAGGATTTGAAGTCAAGTTCTAACATGTGGCATTGACTCATTCAATAAATATTTATTAAGCACCTACCACATGCAAGGCACATGGCTTGCCATTAGAGATACAGGAGCATCCCTGGCTGATGACAGTGACGACGAGGAGGAAGAAGAGAAGGAAGTGAAGGAGAAGGAAAAGGAGGAAGGTAACTATGGAAGCAGAGGGAACAAGACAGCCAAAGGCCTTGAGGAGGAAAGAAGCAGGATGTGTTCAAAGAATTGAGAGAAGGCCAGCACGGCTGGGACGCAAAGGGTAAGAGGGAAAGGAGCACTGGATCAGGGTAGAGCAGTAGAAACAGCCAGTCCAGGGAGGGCTTGTATTCCATGATAAGGAATTTGGCTTTACAAAAAGAACTACAGGAAGCCTTTCAAGAGCTTTAACTAGGAACGTGATATAATCAGATTTTCATCTTTATTTTTGTGTGTGTGATTGACCAGTACAGGGAACTGAACCCTTGACCCTGGTGTTACGAAGCTCTGACCAACTGAACTAACTGGTCAGCCCAAGATTTTTATCTTTAAAAGATTCTTCTGGTTGCTGTGTGGAGAATGGGCTACAGAGCATCAAGACTGAATATGGGGAGATCAGCCAAGAAGCTATTACAGAGGTTTAGGGGAAAGACAGTGAGAGCTGAGACTAGAATAACTGAGGTGACAATGGAAGGAAGTGAAGAAATAGAAGATAAATCAACAGGACTCAGTGACTGATTAGCTATCTCCAAAATGGTGTTTGGAATGACTTCCATGGTTTGAGCAACCAGGTGAACACTGATGCCCTGCACTGAACATACAGGATGCTAACGGAAGACCAGGTGGAAGGGAGAGCTTCTTCATTTCACTTTGGACATTTTGAGTTTGAAAGGCCTGTGAGACATCCAGATGAAGATATCAAGTGGGAAACTGGAAAACTCAAATGCAGCAGTTACTCTAAGCTCATGTTGCTTTTATAACATACATTATATCCTGCCTGAATCAGAGCTGATCCTGAGTACATCTGTCTCTTCCAAAAGGTTACCGCCTAGAGAACCCAAGCTATGTCTCAGTCATCATTGCATTCCCATACATTGCAACTGCCCCTCCTGTACACCCCCCAAACCACCCCCCTTACCTGAATGTTGTTGCATGTGGTCAAATCTCCGCTCCCAGTCCACCCGGACCTGGACGTGGCTCCCGGGAGCCAGGGCTGTCTGTGTGAAATGTTCAGCCTGGGCCCCCTGGCGGGTCACTCTTAGCACAGAGATGTCATTGATTGTACCCCGGTCATCAGGCTGGGGAAAAGAAGTAAAGACAATCAATGGTGAGGCAGTTACCCTCTAGTTACCCTCTAGAGAAAGTGAGAGACAGACCCAGAATTTGAGCTCCCTAAGGGAGAAGGAGGAGGCAGTGCAAATGGGGTGGGTCCACTTTGTTCCATGAAAGAATTCTCATCCTCTTTACTCTGAACATCTATATATTTTATTCTTCAGAATAGAATAACAGAATTAAAACAAAAAGAGATTATAACTACAGCAATGAAGATTTTTGTAAAACCTACAGAACCTTAATTCTCACTCTCATTGCTCTGGTTTAGATTCTTAGCTTTCTACAGTCTCTGAAATGATCTGGCTTTTTTGGATCCCCATACTGGCCAGCCACCATAAATAGATAGATAGATAGATAGATAGATAGATAGATAGATAGATAGATAGATAGATAGAGAGATAGAGAGATAAAATGATATGACTTTTCCTCCTTACCTCCACTCTACCCTGTGCAGTTATCTAGAATTAGATTTTAAAATATTCAACTCTGCCATAAAAAAGAATGAAATACTCCCATTCGCAACAATATGGATGAACTTGGAGAAACTTATGTTGAGTGAAACAAGCAAAGCACAGAGGGATAAATACCACATGTGCTCACTTATATGTGGGAGCTAAGAGAGAAAGTAAGGCAGGAAAGAAAGACCACAGTAGTGCCGTGATACAACAGAGGGAGGGAACAGACCTAGGGCTACAAATTGGAGTTGAGGGGAGAGGGGAAGGGGAGGGAAGTTGAGGGATAACTGGAAGGGGACAAAGGGTACGAAAGTAATTTCTGGTAATGGGTATGCCCCCAATATGAATCTGGCCCCTACATCATGGGCAGGAGGGGAGACAATCAGCTTTGTATCTCATGAATATTCAAAATAAATAAATAAATAAATAAAATAAAAATATTCATCCATTTAAAAAAGTATCAAGTGCCAACTGCTTACAAGACACTGTGCCAGCTCAAGAATACAATGTAAACAAGACAAGATCTCTTGTAGAACATAAGAGTCTGATGAAGAACACCAACAGGCAATTGCAATATGATTTACATCACATCGTAAGATGAAAAAGTATATGGTGCTAGAGAAGCTCAAAGAAAACAGACTTAATAGTCTTGGGGAATCAGGGAAGAATTTCTAAAAAAATGATGTCTAAAATGAGACCTTTGTCACCTCTCACAGAGTGACAGATAAGCAAAAGATGACTCAGAGCCCATGTATTCAGAGCAATGAGAAGCCCAAAGAGACTGCACCCAGAGAAAACTCCTCCAAGAGAGGAGAGCCCAGGCACAGCCCCGAGTCAGGTTTTGCTTCAGTTTTTATTGTAAAGACAAAGTTACAGAAGAAACACAGGTGATTAATCAATCATAGTGAAAACATAAACAAACTGGCTACATAACAATCTTCATTAAAGCAGGTGTAACTTAAAACAGTTCAAGCAACTTATCATCAAAGCTATGTGACACACAAAAGGAAACGAGATAATCACCATAGCAGTGCTTAGCTCCCCAAGAAACTCAAAGAAACAGCTGCGGGTAAGATGTGGAACATCCTCCAACCACTAACTAGCAGAATACCCTTGAAGATTTTAGCTCACATACTCTTCCATCATTTAGGTTTAGCTGCACCAAGGGCAACTGCCCCCAGAGCAATCACTTTTCGCTGTGCGCCAATTCTCTTATCTACATCAAAGGCTTTAGTCCTGTGTAAGTTTTCTGGTCTTTCCTAATCTTAGCATTTCTACGTGTTTTCCTAAAGAGTTGGGCTTTGGCTTAAACTAAGGACTTTGGTCCTTCTATGCTATAGGCTTTGGCCCTGTGAAATACATGTGTTTTACTTCTATCTCATTAATGTCAACATCCTCCACAGACCTTCTATGGATACTTGAGGTAAGAAGTTTTCTCTCCATAGATCAGGAAATCTCCTGATGGGAAAAATCACTGTATAATGATGACAGATATGAAATTGGAGCTTTCTCAATATTAAGTCTACTGAACATGTTGCTTCTTGGCCTAAGAACCTACATGGCTCGTTAGTTTCCTGAGTGAAATCCACACACCTAAATATATCCTTCCCTGTATCAGCCAGCTGCCCCCTCACCACACCCCCCTCAAAAAAAAAAAAAAAAATCCCGGGCCGGCCCGGGGGCGCACTGGATAGTGCGCTGCTTGGGAAGCGCGGCGGCGGCCCCCCCCCCCCCCCTCAAAAAAAAAAAAAAATCCCGGGCCGGCCCGGGGGCGCACTGGATAGTGCGCTGCTTGGGAAGCGCGGCGGCGGCCCCCCCCCCCCCCCTCAAAAAAAAAAAAAAATCCCGGGCCGGCCCGGGGGCGCACTGGATAGTGCGCTGCTTGGGAAGCGCGGCGGCGGCCCCCCCCCCCCCCCTCAAAAAAAAAAAAAAATCCCGGGCCGGCCCGGGGGCGCACTGGATAGTGCGCTGCTTGGGAAGCGCGGCGGCGCTCCCGCCCGACGGTTCGGATCCCACGTACGGACTGGTTCCCGCTCGCTGGCTGAGCGAGGCGCGGGAGCAGCCCCGAGGGTTGCAGTCCCGTTGCCGGTCCCCGGTCCGGTACGGGGGCAACACTGAAGGTTGCGATCCGTTGCCGGACACGGAAAAACACAAAAGACAAAAAAATATATATATATATATCCTTCGAGGCCCTCTAACCTGGCCCCCACTACCTTTTCACAGTCATCTCTAGCCTGTCATCAACATGCTTCATAGGCTCCAAATGTATTGGTCTATTTACAGTTAACTAGGCTTGTCAGATCCTTTCAGGCTTCCCTGCCTTTCTTTGTGCGATTATTTCTGCTAGAAAAGCTTCTCCCATAATGCCTGCCTTTGGTGTTATTATCCTCCTCTTTCATGCTCAAAATGTACCTCATTTGTGTTCACATCGTACCTAGTGTCTACCCTATCACAGCATTGACAATTCTGCTCTCTGTTAAGCTATTGTAACCCATCTACCTCACCTCAACTCTCTCGGAGGCATCTTTTTCAGTCCCTGTCAAACGTCTAAGCTAATTTCCACCTCAAGGTCTTTACACTTGCTGTTTTATCTGCCTGGAATATTCCTACTCCCACCACCACCATTCAATAACGCTCATTTCATTTAGGACTCTACTGAAAATAACTTGCCCCCCATCACCCTCTTTGCTTTACTCAGCTTCATTTTTTTAAAAAATTATTCTCTTTCCAGTTTCATTTTTATTTGTATTACTTATTATACCTGGCATACACAGTTGTCTCCAATAAACATTCCATGTATGCAAAGACACTGTCTTGTTCACCCTTTATCCTCAGAGACTGAAATAATAAATACCTAGCATATGTTATGTCTAGATAAGTATTTATTGAATAAATAATGAAAGGAACTGAACTAACGTTCATTTGAATTCGTTATGGCTGAGAGAGTAGGAGCAGGAGAGCATTTTCTGCCTGAGCTCAAAGGAATCAGGGACCTCCTGGGAGAGCGACGGGCCCGGTACCTGTCCCCCGCCCTCAGGGAAGAGCAGCGTGTCTTCCAGCACCACTTGGAAACCGCTCAGCACTTCTTTCTTGCCGCTGCTCCCTTCGGTTTGCAGCTCTGCGGGACGGCAGGAGACCACGGTGGTGCTGAACTGGCCGGAGAGGGAAGAGAGAATAAGCCCTCTCCCCACCAAGATGGAGTGCCATCTCGGCACACCCTCCGCGCGGGGCCCTCGTCCCCAAACCTCCCCGTAGGCCCAGCAACATCAGGTTCCTTGCCCAGCTGGCCGCACCTCCCGGGCGTAGCTGTCCCGCTGACACCAGAACGCCATCGCTGCTGTTTCCCAAGACGCGGGGACCGCACAGGCTGATAAACCTGGGAGCGGGCGGAGAGCGACGTGGGACAAACTTCATTAAGAGCTCGTCTCTGCGCAGAAGCGAGAGGGAAAAGAACGGGGGGAGGTTGGGACAAGTTTACTGAAAACGCGAATCGCTGGCTGGCTGCGTCGTTTAGCAACTGTTTTAAGAAAACAGGGGAAACACTTTAGGAAGTAGGACTGGGCAAAGACTATGAATAAGACCCCAAAAGCACAAACAACAAAAGAAAAAATAAACAAATGGGATTCTATCAAACTAAAAATCTGCACAGCAAAGGAAACAATCAACTGAGTGAAAAAACCTACAGAATGGGAGAAAATATTTGCAAACTACACATCGGACAAGGGATTAATATCCAGAATATACAAGGAACTCAAACAGCTTCACAGTAGAAAACAAATAATCGAATTAAAAAATGGGCAAAGGAGCCGAATAGACATTTTTCAAAGGAAAATATACAAATGGCCAAAAGGTACATGAAAAAATGCTCAACATCACCAATCATCAGGGAAACGATAATCAAAACCACATTGAGATATCATCTCACCCCATTTAGACTGGCCTTTATTAAAAAGACCAAGAATATCAAATCCTGGCGAGGATATGGAGAAAGGGGAACTTTTCTACCCTTTTGTTGGGGCTGTAAAATAGTACAGTACAGCCACTATGGAAAACAGTATGGAGGTTTCTCAAACAACTACAGATAGAACTACCCTATGATCCAGCAATCTCACTCTGGGTATATACCTAAAGGAATGGAAATCATCATGTCGACGGGATCCCTGCACTCCCGTGTTCATCACAGCTCTATTTAAAATAGCCAAGATACGGAACCAACCGAAATGTCCACAAACGATGACTGGATAGGAAAACGTGGTGTGTGTGTGTGTCCACCAACAATGACTGGATAAGGAAAATGTGGTGTGTGTGTATACACACACACACACACACACAATGGAATACTACTCAGCCATTAAAAAAGAATGAAATTCTGCCATTTGCAGCAACATGGATGAGATTGGATAAAACTACATTAAGTGAAATAAGCCAGACACAGACAGAAATATCACATCCTTGCTCATAAGTGAGTGCTAAGAAGGAAGGAGAGAAAGACCACAATAATATGTTGAACTTTCAGAGGGTGGGAACAAATCTATGGTTAATAAAGTTGGGAAAAGGGGAGGGAGAGGGAGGTTACGGAGAAATTGGGTAAGGGGCATGAAGAATAATTATGATTTGTAATGATATGCTAATAAAAAATTTAAAAATAAAAAAAGAATCTTGGCATATGGTAACAAAACCTAGAAAGAAAATATGTTCACTAATGATGTATTTAGGATTATTTCATTATTATTCAGAGAGTGATCCACAGTTTTTTTCTTTTGTTTTTCCGACAGCTGGCCAGTACAAAGAACCACACCCTTGACCTTGGTGTTACAAGGCTGTGCTCTAACCAACTGAGCTAACTGGCCAGCCCTGAACAGTATTTATTTTAATGTATTTTTTGTAAGACTTTTTTGTGCCCACTTAATGTCAACTTTGTAAAAAGAATTTGGAAAGTTTTCTTGCTTGTCTATGCTATGACTATTTGAATATAATTGGAATAAATGATTAATTGAAAGGGGGGGGGGAAGACTTTGAAAAGAGCCAGAAAACAAAACAAAACAAAAACCGTGGCCTGCACTTGTCAGGGCACATAGTTTAGGTAGCCTTTTGGGCCCCGGGGACATATATAATTCTGCCTATGGAATGCCAGCTGCTTAGAAGTAGGATGGTTCTGGCTTGGATACAGAGCAGTGCCGCCAAATAGAAATACAATGCAATGCATATATGTGAGTAATATATTTTATTTAAACAACATATCCAGAATATTATTTCATCATGTAATGAATTTTAACAATTAACGAGATGCTATACTCCCCCCACCCCCATTCAAAACAGTCAAAACCCAGTGTGTATTTTACATTTAGCCCATCTCAGTTTGGACCAATCACATTTCAAGTACTCAATAACAACGTGTGGCTAGTAGTGCTCCCGAATTGGACAGAGCAAATAAAGAGGTTAACAGAAGTTATCAAGCTGCAATCAATGTCTTAAAACATTAAATAGATTAAAAGTTAAAATTAACTCTCTGTTCTTTAGATCAACTAATAAAAAGTTTGAAGACTCCAGAGGTTTCAGAATTTAGAATTTTTAGGGCCAGCCCGTGGCTCACTCGGGAGAGTGCGGTGCTGATAGCACCAAGGCCACGGGTTCAGATCCCTATATAGAGATGGCCGGTTCGCTCACTGGCTGAGCGTGGTGCTGACAACACCAAGTCAAGGGTTAAGATCCCCTTACCGGTCATCTTTAAAAAAAAAAAAAAAAAAAAGAATTTAGAATTTTTCAGATTTTAAGCAGGTAATGCAGAGCATACCTCATGTGTTATATAACACCCTTCCTTGGGACTCTGGAGAAGTATCATGTAATCCAACGTATTAATATTTACACTGTGAAATAAATATGCGAAATGGGAATAAGACTTTTAGGTCAAGTATTGTTGTCGAATTAGTTTTGGTGTTAATTTTTTTTAGAAAGTCTCGGGTTTCACAGCTTTTTGGTCTTCAGAATTGTGGATAAGGGAACATGTTCTATACAAGTTCAAGTTCAAGTCCCAACTCTGCCATTTATTGACCTGTTTAATCTCCTTTGAAGAAAAAGCTTGCTTATTTAATAAGGTTGACATGAGGCTCAAAAAATTTTAATGAGATCATATATAAATACTTAGTAAGCTGTAAAGCATAATAGTAATATATAGCTTTGCATTACCAATTTTTCAGAAAGCTTAGACTAATGTCAATAGCAAAATGGTCAAAAACATGGACAGAGCACATTAACAGAAATATGAATTGCCAATAAAAATGAACAATGTGAACAATGTGCATGCCAGAATTCACTCCCTTCAAAAATAAATAATGTGCAATCTTATAGTCTCATAAAAAAGCAAATTAAACCAGATACAAATTTTTATCTTGTTAAATATCTAAAAGGTTTTGAAGAACGGAACACTGTAGTTGGTAAGAGTAAGAATTGGGACAATTTCATTAAAGGATAACTTGGCAACAGCTATGAAAATGTTTAAATGTGCCTACTCCTTGACCTAATAATTCCACATCTAGAAATTTACCCTACAGCTGTTCTGATGTATGTATATGTAAAGATACAGACCACTGGGCATTGCTGACATGGTAAAGGTGACTAGGAAACCTCAAGCCTCTTGCAGAGTCAACCAACCAACCATAAACACCAAAGGGGGGGAAGAAGAGGAAGACCCCGTCTATACCCAATTCCAGAGGTCCTGCCAAGGTGCCCAAGGCAACCAGGAAGCTTAAAATGAGGTAGGAGGTGCTCGGTTTCCCTGGGTTCAGGTTACAGGAGACACCTGTGGGTTTCAAGCCACTCCCCAAGGTCTCGGGTCCCTCTTCTAAGCCCTCCCCTAAAAGAGAGTAACAATTGCTTATTGCACCTATTTTCAGCACCTATAGGGGAAATTGAGAAGTCAGGGGGCTGACTTATGCAAATCCAGTCGTTGGGCATGCTCATTAGAAAGGGTTATATAACCCTAATAGTCAAGCATGCTCCATAAAGTAGAGTTTATCCTCTGAATGCGTGAGTACATGTTAGGGAAACTAAAAACGTTGAATCCCCCCAGAAGGCTAGGCTCTTGCTCACTCTCCTAAAGGCAGCCAGCACTTTACCTGAAGCATGTATTTCTTTCTTTTTGTATCAAATTTGCCTTTAGCAGGCTGCTGTTTACTGTGGGGCCAGCCCACTCTTTGTAAATGTGTATTTCTTACTTTTGTATTAAACTTGCTGGTTGTTGCTCACTTTCCTGGGGCCAACCCACACTTCAGTGGCTGAGGAGGGTAGGCTTTACTTTTGTGTTAAACTTACTTTTAGCAGGTGGCATTCTCTTGAGCCAGCCTGCACTCTGTGCTAAACTGGAAGTGTGGATTTGTTACTTTATTATATTAAACCTGGTGCAGGCCTTGCTCAGTCTCTGGAGCTAGGCCACACTCTTTCTGTGAAATCTATATCTCTTATTCTTTATAATAAACCTGTTCTCACTTTCTTCTATGACTCTGCCCTTGAATTCTTTCCTGTGGTAGAGTCAAGAACCTGATAAGAGGACGAGGTGAGTTGTGGCCAGCTATAGGGCCTCTCCAGACCCTCTACTCCGGCACCAAAAAGATGGAGCTTTTTGATGAAGGAAGGTTTTCTTTTTTTGATCAAGGGAGTTTGAGAAAAAAAGCCCCTCGAAAAATGACCAACCCTTCAATTAAACCTAAGAAAGGGAGAGGGGCAACAGTATCTGATCACTATCACTAGCTGAATGAGAAACTGCATCAAAACAAGCCAGAGTAGGACCAAAAGAGCGGGGAGAGCCCCCCACCTTTAGTGTTGACCTGGGTAGCCTCAAAACTGTGAAGCCTCCAGAGGTCTGGCTGCTGGGAAGTGGCCAGTGGATTTTACACCAACAGGGTACACGATGGTGATAATTAAAATAAAATGTGCCTGTTGTGAAAAAAAAAATATGTAAAGATATACATTTTTAAATGCTCACTGCAACGTTATGTGATAATTGAAAAAGACTAACAGCCTAAATGTCCCTCAATAAGGAACCAGTTAAATTATAGTTAATGAATTCAATGTAATATAATGTAGCCATGAAAAAGAATGGGTTAGATCTAAGTGCACTGATTTAGAAAGATCTCCAACATATATTAAGTAAAAAAAAGCACAGTGCAAGATGTACACGATTTGATTCCAATTGTGTACACATTACATTTGCTTATATATATTAAATTTTAATATATGTCATACTGTTTATAAACGTATATGACACTGTATATATTTATGTTCCATATATGTCGTACATTGTTTTATATATTGTAATTATACCTTATAACTATATAAAAGAAATAATAGATATTATGGAATTTATAATACAGTACAGTGTATCTTACATACAATAAATTACAGTATATCATATAGTACAGTATCATATGTATTTGAGGGTACTTCAAAAAGTTCATGGGAAAATAGGGCCGGCCCGGTGGCGCACTGCTACAGTGTGCCGCTTGGGAGTGTGGCGGCGCTCCTGCCAAGGGTTCGGATCCCACATACAGACCGGCCGCTCACTGGCTGAGCGAGGTGCAGGCGCAACACCGAGGGTTGCGATCCCGTTGCCGGTCCCGGTCCGGTACGGGCACAACACTGAGGGTTGCGATCCGTTGCCGGTCACGAAAAAAGACAAAAAGGGAAAAAAAAAAAAATAGAGAAAATAAATTCCTGTGTACCTCATTAGATATTGTGAAACATTATGAATATTATATATAAAAATATATATAAGATTATGTTATACACAACATGATATTACGTAACTGTTGGTTTTACTGTGTTGCATTTTGAAAATTGTGACAAATTAGCAATTTTGATTGCAGCAGTTCTGATAAATTTAAAAATATCACAAAAAAATGTAAAATACTAAAATTTCCCAAAATTAAGAATTTTTCTATAAGAAAATACAATTAAGAGAGATTACGAATCTTCCCACAAATTTTTTGAAGACTCCTTGTATATATAAAACTGTTAAAAATGATTACCCCTATTCAAGGGTGCAAATTTTACTTTAAATTTTATATTCTTCTATACTATTTTATTTTTTTAAACTATGTCCAGCTGTCTGGGCTTAGACCTAGTTTGCAGTAACATGGCTAAATGCACCAAGAAGATCAGGATCATTTTTTTTTTTTTCCCTTTTTGTCTTTTTTCGTGACCAGCAACGGACCGCAACCCTCAGTGTCGCGTCCGTACCAGACCGGGACCGGCAACGGAATCGCAACCCTCGGTGTTGCGCTCACACCTCGCTCAGCCAGTGAGCAGCCGGTCTGTATGTGGGATCCGAACCCTCGGCGGGAGCGCCGCTGCGCTCCCAAGCGGAGCACTGTAGCAGTGCGCCACCGGGCCGGCCCTTATAAAGTATTTTTTTTTTCCCTTTTTTGTCTTTTTTCGTGACCGGCATCGGATCGCAACCCTCAGTGTTGCGCCCGTACCGGACCGGGACCGGCAACGGGATCGCAACCCTCAGTGTTGCTCCCGCACAGGATCATTGTAAATACAGAAACTGCTATGGTGCCTCCCTCCAGAAAAAGGTGATGAAAATTGAAATCAGCCAGCACACCAAGTACATTTGCTTCTTCTGTGGCAAAACCAGATGAAGAGATAAGCAGTGGGGATCTGGTACTGTGGTTCTTGCATGAAAACAGTAGTTGGTGGTACCTGGACCTACAACACCACTTCTGCCGTCACAATAAAGTCCGCCACAGAAAACTGAAGGCATTGAGAGACCAGTAGAAGCTCCACCATTTGAGACATCACTAGCCTATAATAAATGGGTTAATTTATATAACAAATAAATAGTAAACTGGGTTGGCCAGCTGGTTCAGTTGGTTAGAGCGTGGTGTTGGTAACACCAGTCAAGGGTTCGGATTCCCTTACTGGCCAAGCTGCCAAAATAAATAAATAAATAAATAATGAGCCATGTCCATATATTGCTTATATAAATTTAAAAGTTTACTTTTTTAATAAATCCCAGTACTTTACTATGAGTTCAAAAGCAAAGTCTGTGGGTACTGCATTTTAAATCAGTCTTTTGTATACATTAGGCAGTCAAAAACAAAATTTATTACTCTTTCCCCCCTTCTCCTGCAGTTGACTAGTCTTTAAAAAAAAAAAGTATTTGTGAATAAGTGGAGTAACTGTTGAATGGAAGAGTAAACAGGCTATACATTAACTGCAGTAACAATTAGGTTTAAAAGTGTGAAGAGATCTCTGGAGTGTGCAGGAAGCTCAGGTGGCTGATTCTACGGATGACAATATTAGCCGTGAGAAATCAGAGCACAGACCTAAGGAAGAGGAAGTCCCCCAGCTTGGTTACAAGCCTGTCTCCAACATTTTTCTTCTTCCAACCTCAACAATGAGGACAAGGATCTCTGACGCCCATCCCATCCCCTCGAGAGGAATTTTAGAGAAAGAAAACGCTTGCCACCAGGAAGAAGAAATACAAGAAGGAAAGAGACAGATAACAGTTCCCAGAGATTTATTATAACTATACGTTTCTTCATTGGCTTTTGCTCTGCCACATACACACATACTCAAATAATCAATCAGCCCAAACACAGAGATTATAAACCAATTAGTAGGACATTAGAGGCCTCGCCAGTCTACTCCTTCCCCTGTCCTGCCATCTGATGCAGCACCATAGTCAAGTGCCCAGCAGGAAGACATAACGCATGAAGGAGGGCCTTCAATAAAGAGCTTCTAGGAAATTCAGAGATCGCAGAGGACCTTGGTGCACAAAGAACTGACAAAAGACTCAGGCCCTAGCTTTTCAGAGTAACTGGAAAGCTACTCCCCAGCTCTGCTGTCATAGAAAGTTAATTATTTGTTGCATCGGCACTGTCAGAATCATCCTAGGGAAAAAAAAGATAAAGCACCTATAGACTCTGCAAAGAGTGAACATTTGTGTTCACAAATGCTGCTCACTCCCTCCTGCTCTCCAAGCTTCCTTCTGTGATTTTTTAAACCAAACAACTTCTTAGAAGGTTAATAGGGAAGGATTTAACTTTGGACAATAAACCACTGGTATTCAATAAACAGCACTGTCGTGCATCATTTAGTTTCAGAATTTCAGTTAATGCTACTGTTCCTTACATCTGTAAAGATTCTCAACAGGGCCAGTCTACTCTAGGATGGAGAAGAAGAAGGGAAGATGGAAAAGAGAAGGGTCACGCAGGGGTTTTCTAAAGCCTGGAGAAGATCATTTGACCTCCTGTGTCACATTTGACTTGTTTAACATGCGCTGAGAGCTACTGTGTGCTAGGGATAGGAGCTTGCTGGTATGTTGTTTTTAAGGGCTAAAAAGAAACCGAAAGGTTGAGGGGAAGGCTTTACTTACATCCAGATCATCCATGGCAGGGGCAGGTCTTTTGGTGCTGACCTTCTGCAAAAGCTAGTGCAAAGAGAAAATAGTCGCAAGTGAGAAGGGGAGTGAGGGAAGAGCAATTTGCATATTGACGGGCCATAGAACAGTCCCAGCCAGGGCCAGTCAAGCATCTGCTCCAATCTTTAAAGCTCCTAATACATCACTGTAATGAATTGGGGAAAAGTAAATTGATCTCCTTCTTAAAAGGAAATTTAAATGCACACACAGAGCACCCTCCTTAGTAGTCCAGATTGGGATCTGTGCTTTTGCAACTTGAGTGAATAGTAGCTGAAATTCTGATGCCAAATAATTTATGACAGGGTGCAATTTATTGTGAACCAGTGATTTATTTTATCATGTATATTTTTATACTACTTAGTTTTAGCTTCCCATGAAGTTGTCTGGCTCAGAAAAAAGAAAATAGATGAGAGAACAAGAATTACAGAAAAGTAAGAAAAGGTTTTGTCAAACTTTTTCAGAACACTGCTTCTACCCTTTGTAATTTCACTAAGATTCATTCCTTTCATCCCTACTAAATAAACATTGCACAAAATATGTAAAGAATATCAGCAACACTGAGTAGCCTGTCTAGGGAGCTCGGTATATCACTGCCTGGCCCTGATGACTCTTCTAGAGAAATGTGAGCAGAGAGACAAGGGGAATGATCAAAACAGGCAGAAAAGGGCAGGTACTGTCTCTCTCACCTCTGCATAATGTTCCACCTGAGCCAGCTCCACCTCTTCATCCCCTTCCCAGTCTCTCCAGTTATCAAAGTCCACAGACAGCCACACTGGCTGCAAATGGAAGCACAAAGAGTCACAGGCAGCGGGAGTGCATGGAAGAGTGTGGGCGTGTGCATGGGCGTAATGCTTGGGGGTAAGAGGGCCAATGGGAATTCAGCACCCCTTGGATCAACCCCCTTCCAGGCTGCAGTGTCATCATCATCACCCACAAAGATTTATCAGGAAACTACTAAATGCCAAGCACAATGCCAGGCATGGTAGGGTATGAAAAAGCGTTAGAAGTTCTGCTTTCCAGGAGCAGATTGACAGACAACACATCTGGAAATATAACTGTATCATAAAGTATCAGAGGAGTTGACCAAGCAAGACAGACAAGCTGCATTCCCTGGAGTCAGAGACAACCGTTCTTCAAGGCCCATGTTCCAAAGTTCCCATTTATACAGGGAAGAAATTATTCACTCATTCATTTAACAGATATTTACTGAATATATACTATGGGCCAGACTCTGAGCTCAGCATTAGCATTATAAATATGTTCACCACATTGTCCCCGTCATCGAGAAGCAAGAACGGAAGGGAGATGTAAACAAATCATCATAATACAGTGTGAAAAGTGTGGTGGTGGAGTTATATAGGGAATATCATGGGAACCCAGGCTTCTTGGAGTAGCAGGGCCTGGAAAAATGCACAGGAGTTAAGAGGGTGAAGATGTGGTGGTGATGATGACTTTCCAGGAGGAAGGCACACTTGAGCAAAGGTACAGAGGTGAGAGCCTGGTAGCCTGGTTTGTGCAAAAGAGCTGCAAACAGCTTGCTGTGGCTGGAATGAAAGCTTGAGGCAGAAAGTATAGGATGGGCTGTGTTATGCTATGGTGTTTAGACTTCAACCTAAAGGGCAGGAGTCACAAGCCCAAATGTCCAAAAGAGTCAGGGAGGTAATGAAAAGAAGTAGAGTGAGGTAGAGTGTGTGCTCCATTTAAAGCTTCCACTCAAGACATTTGGGAATTTATACCAGTGTGGCCAGATTATCCCATCCTTCAAGAGAAGCTGATAATCTGGATTTTTAGGTGAAATATCCACATTTTTATTTGTATTTTTTAAAATTTTTTATTATCATTATTTTTTAAAAAGATGGCTGGTAAGGGGGTCTCAGCCTTTGGCTTGTTGTTGTCAGCACCACGCTCAGCCAGTGAGCCAACCGGCCATCCCTATATAGGATCCGAACCCATGGCCTTGGTGTGTTATCAGCACCACACTCTCCCGAGTGAACCATGGGCCGGCCCTGAAATATCTACATTTTTAAATGTCAGCAACTAATCAAAACTTTTATATGGCAGTAATCAATCAAAATAATTTTTAACACTATAAAGATTGCTAAAACAAATTTGAGAGCCAGATCCAGCCAGCAGGTAGCCAGTTTTCAACTTTTAAGGCAAAAAAAGCCACTGGAGGGTCATATGTGGGAGAGTGACAGGGTCAAATGTGTGTTTTAGAAAGACCATGCTAGGGCCGGCCCGGTGGCGCACTGGAGAGTGCGCCGCTTGGGAGCGCGGCGGCGCTCCCACCAAGAGTTCAGATCCCATGTGGAGACTGAGCACGGTGTGGGCGTGACACCAAGGGTTGCGATCCCGTTACCGGTCAGTAAAAAAGACAAAAAGGGAAAAAAAAAGGAGGGTCATATGTGGGAGAGTGACAGGGTCAAATGTGTGTTTTAGAAAGACCATGCTAGGGCCGGCCCGGTGGCGCACTGGAGAGTGCGCCGCTTGGGAGCGCGGCGGCGCTCCCACCAAGAGTTCAGATCCCATGTGGAGACTGAGCACGGTGTGGGCGTGACACCAAGGGTTGCGATCCCGTTACCGGTCAGTAAAAAAGACCAAAAAAAAGGAAAAAAAAAAAAAGAAAGACCATGCTGGGGGCAATGCAGAGGATGGTTGGGGGTGGGGCTGAAAATATGTAACAAACCTCTCACTCAGTGATGAATGAGGGCTGAACTAGGAAGAACTGAAGCAATGGATTCAAGGATATTTAGGAGGTCAAATAGGCAAGACCTGGTGACAAACTGAATGTTATCTGGAAAGGAGGCAAAGATGATCCCAGATCTAACTTGGGAATGTGGGTACATGAATGGGGAAAAAAGGAGCAGGCCATTTCCCACACACCCACCTTGATATCCTCTTTGGTGAGCCGGGGCCAGGCCACCTTCTCCTTCCATTTCCTCACAAAGCAAGTAATGGACCGGCCAGAGTGCTTATCTCGGGAGTCCTACCAGATAGAGAGCTTCATTTTTAGAGTATAAGGTTTATTATAACTCCAGTTTCTCTGGGCATCCAACCTTACTGTCCCACCCCACCATACCCTTACCTTGGAGTTCACCTTGGCATAGAACTCAATTTCATTGTACAACTCCACTCCATCAGCATTCTTGCAGCTGAGAAGACAATGAAGCTTAGGAGATGCAGGAGACTAGGTGTGGGGGCATTAGGGAAAGGAGGACATTCCTGGGAAACCAGGCCCTCCAGAGAGAAGGGCCATTACCTGAATACAATGCGGTGATCCTCAATGAGCACTTGGACATCGGTGCTGTCCTCAACGCAAAATTCCATGAACACATATTTGGGCCTGTCGTACCACAGGGTCCGGGCATGCTGCCTGAAGAGGAGTTGAGGTGGGGCTTTATAGGGGTGGGAGAGGGAAGACGGGGCATTTGGGAAAGGTGGAGAGAGGGGACAATGCAAGGATGTTTGATGCCACAATCTTGTCAAAGTGGAGCTAAAGAAGACAGAAGGGGGTGGAAGGGAGTTACGGGAGTGGGCGTGTGTGGTGAGGGCGAACCTGGGGAGAATATTCAGGGCACTCCTCTCCTCACAGAGACGTGGGATCTGGGGCTCCCACAATTACTGCTGAAACTGGAGTGCTCAGAAGGCCTGGGGCAGGGAATCTGCAGGGAAAAGGAACAAGGGGAGAACCGCGGCCGGAAACACTCACCGTGCCATGGCGGCTCCCACGGCTGGGTGGCGTTGGGAGTTCCAGGCAGGGGCTGCTATGTTTAGAACCCGGGGACGCCCCCAGCAGCTGCTTCTCCTTATATGGGCGGGGGAAGGGTTGAGCGAACGTGGCCTGTCAGCCAAGGGATCTGCACTTCGGAGAGACTCTAGGAGAGCTTAATTCCTGCAGCCCTTCACCTCTTGGGGGTCTCTGGGAATGGAAGAGATTAGGTTAGCAACAGACGACCCGGTGCTGGGCGGTTAGCTCGGTAGGTTAGAGCACAGCCTTGTAACACCGGTGTCAAGTATTCGGATCCCCCTATCGGCCAGCCGCCAAAAAGAAATTTAAAAAGAAATCAAGCCACCGCACCAAAAAAAGAAAGGAAAGAGACGACCCGCACGCTGGGACCGGGGCAAGGGCGACCCCAATCTCTAGACACAGGGAATGATTTGTTCCCGACCTCATTTTCCTGTTTCTCCAACGTTTAGTACTCAGTGCCCGATTCACAATAGACGATCAGTAAAAAGTCATCGGCCCGAGTCAAACCCCGGGGGCAGGCCCGCTCCGGGACCCCGGACTGCAAGCTCCGCCCGCCGCCCCTCCGGTTTCCCGGCCAGCGCGCCGTCGCCAGGGCAGCAAAGGGGCGCGGCTGACGTGCGGCGGCGTTTCCGGGAAGATGGCGGCCGTCGAGGCGGTTGCGGAGCCGGTAACGGTCGTGGCGGCTCCCGGACCAAAGACAAAGGACGAAGAGGAAGAGGAGCCGCTGCCACCATGCGAGACGGTGCGCTGGGCGCCGGTGGGGGCGGTGGCGGAGGCCGGGCCTGGGGCGGCTGCGTTTTCAGAA
>NW_007726844.1:437708-474108 GCF_000696425.1 Galeopterus variegatus
TCGGCGCTGCTCGCGCTGTCCTCGCACTTCGCGCAGGTGCAGTTCCGCCTGCGCCAGGTGGTGCGCGGGGCACCGGCGGAGCAGCAGCGCCTCCTGCGCGAGCTTGAAGACTTTGCCTTCCGCGGTTGCCCTCATGTCCTGGGTTACGAGGGGCCCGGGGACCCCGCCGGCGACGAAGGCGACGGGCTGCCGGGGGACCGGCCACGGTTGCGGGGCGAGGACCAGGTGAGCGGCTGGGGCCAGTCTGGAGGGATATGGGAATGAGGAGCTGGGTGGGTGGCGATGCTGACGCGGACGGAGGGAGAAACCGTGCAAAGCCGACCCGACTAGGTAAGTGCGTGGGTCGGAGTCAAGGACACTGGAGACGGGTGTGTGGAGCCTGCTGAAGGGCAGGAGGACAGAGATCTGGGAGCCTGAGGGTGAGAGGTGTGCTCTGAAGATGTGGAAAGAGAGATGCAGGTGTGTGATGACGTGAGCCGCGGAGGAGCGGTGAGCGACGTGGGTAATTGCGATGACGACAGAGCAAAACGAAGCAGTGCTGCTCCTGCTTACCTTGCCTTCGCCTCGTAAAGTACCTAAATCCTGAACACTTTTGCTGACCACAAGGTACCTTGGCCATTGGGAAAAAGTTGCACGTGAAAGAAATTCGTGGAAATTGAGATTAAGTCCCTATACGTGCTTTCCCGGAATCTAGGCAAAGTCTAGTCTTTAGACTCTTTTGTCTAGGTGAGAGCTTTGATGAATCTTAGTAATTGAAAAAAAACACAATTTCTGGGCCGGCCCTGTGGCGCACTGCTACAGTGCGCCGCGCTCCCGCCAAGGGTTCGGATCTCACATACAGACCGGCCCCTCACTGGCTGAGCGAGGTGTAGGCGCAACGCCGAGGGTTGCGATCCCGTTGCCGGTCCCGGTCCGGTACGGGCGCGACACTGAGGGTTGCGATCAGTTGCTGGTCACAAAAAAAGACAAAAAGGAAAAAAAAAAAAACAAAAACACAATTTCTGATCATATGAATTTCCTGATGTTGGAATTTTTGAACTCTTCCCCCAGCCTGCTTGATAACTAGGTATTCTGAATGAGGTCCTCTGCTAACTGTGGCAAGATCGACTGAGTTTGTGTACACGAAAAAGTAATAAAACTATGTCCGCCACACACCATTTCCTTATACGCTTTGAATCTCTGGAAGTGCACAGATGTAGATAGCTTGTTGGAGGTGTAGAGACACGCTGCCTTTTCACTTTTTTATTCTTCAAGTTACAGTTCACATATGGCTTTCTTCCCACTCTAATTGGTCTTAGCCAAGATTTATCAGTAGCAGATATTGACTTGTTTATTTTAATCTAAACTGTTTCCTGTGTTTACTGTTCCACCCTCCCCCACAGCTCCTTGCACAGGGAGCAGCTGTCTCACATTGCCCAACTTAAGAACTAGGAAGGATAGAATTACTGTGCCCGGGTCCTGTTCAGGAGTGAACAGCACCAAAGGTCCAGTGTGGTGTGGCACTCTCTTTTCGTTGTTCATTTTCACTTTCCGAAACAGTATACCACTTTTTTAAAAAAAGTAGTGCTTGATCTACCTAATAAGCAGCTAAAATCTTGTGTGCATACATTGACGTGAACAGGCGGTACCAAAGTAGAGGACATCTTTGAACTGAATGATTTATTTCTTACCAGTTCCAAATTTTTTTAAACCAGCATTTTCTTTTATCTCACTTCATACTGGAAATTGTTTCTAAAATTTCCCACCTTGCTCCAGAACTCGTTGTTCTTTCCTATTAAATTTTTTGTCCACACTCCAGCAAATAGCATGCTGTAGCTACCATGGCAAGTGTCAGAGTTCAGCAGACTTAATCATGAAAACAGAATCAGGATTTATGGCTGGTTTCTTCCTTCTTTGGCTTCATAAAGTTGGGATATAATGAAAACAAAGACTATTTCCCGGTTCTTTCTCCTTGGGCTGATTAGACACCTTCCTCCAGTCAGAGTTTATTATTTGGAATTTGTCACTGTACCTACTTCCATTCAGTAACATACAAAAATTGACTGCTGAGAGCTCACCCTACGCCAGGCACTATGCTATGAATTATGGGTTCAAAGTCAAGGCCCTTGCCCTTAAGGAGTTGGTAAACTAGGGGTTACAGAATTCTAAATAAATATAATCATGTGTTGCTTTCATGTTTTTTGTGTTCTATCTAAAAAACTTTTCCCTAATCAAAGGTCAAAAAGATTTTCTTTTACATTTTTTTCCTTTGTAAGTTTTATGAATTTAGCTCTTATATGTGGGTCTAAGATTAGTTTGAGTTTTATTTTTGCATGTGGTATAAGGTAAGTTTTTTGCATAAGGATATCCAGTTCATCCAGCACCCTCTTTTGAAAAGATTGTACTTTCTCCATTGAATTACTTTGGCATCTTTATTGAAATCAATTGACATATATGTGTGGGTCTATTTCTGGATCTTCTTTTCTGGCATACTATCTTAATAACTTTAGGATAGTAATAGCTTTAGAATAAGTCAAATTCTAGGTCATTTGCATTTTCATATAGATTTTAGAATTAACTTTTTTTTTTTTTTGTCTTTTTTTTGTCTTTTTTCGTGTCCGGCAATGGATCGCTACCCTCAGTGTCGCACCCGTACCGGACCAGGACCGGCAACGGGATCGCAACCCTCGGCGTTGCCCCCGCACCTCGCTCAGCCAGTGAGCGGGAATCGGTCTGTATGTGGGATCCGAACCCTCGGCGGGAGCGTCGCCACGCTCCCAAGCGGCGCACTGTAGCAGTGCGCCACCGGGCCAGCCCAGGGGGGGTTCATTCTGAAAAGTGCATCGTTGGGCAATTTTGTCATTGTGTGAACATCATAGAGTGTACTTACACAGGCTTAGATCATCTAGGCTGTATGGTATAGTCCATGGCTCCCAGGCTACAAACCTTTCGAGCATGTTACTGTTCTGAATACTGTAGGCAATTGAAACACAATTAGTATTTGTGTACCTAAACATATCTGAATATAGAAAAGGTACAGTAGGGCTGGCCTGGTGGCGCACTCGGTAGAGTGCGGCGCTTGGGAGCGTGACGGCGCTCCCGCCGAGGGTTCAGATCCCATATAGAGACCGGTCTGCTCACTGTTCGAGCGTGGTGCGGGCGCGAAACCGAGGGTTGCGATCCCGTTGCCGGTCACGAAAAAAGACAAAAAGGAAAAAACAAGAAAAGAAAAGGTACAGTAAAAATATGGTGTTATATTCACATGGGACCACCTTTGTATATGCAGTGTGTCATTACTCAAAACGTCATTAAGCAGCACATAACAATAATGTGACATGAGCTGGAGTAGAAGTGTGTGCAAAATACAGAGGAGGAAATGATTCGTTCTACCTGCAGAAATCAGGGAAACCTTAAAGGAGAGAGGCCTTCACAAAGTGGGGGAGGGGGAGAGAATTCTAAGAAAAAACAACACTTGGAAAGGATTGGAGAGGTAGTATCCTGAGAAAAGGCTTGCATTCCTGTTGAGCAAAGCTAAATAAGGCAAGATTGCTTTATAAATACTTGAACAAAAAGTTAATTTGTTGTTTTTCATTTGTTCTCTCTCATACTTTACTTCTGGAGGGATTGGTAAGTACCATTTTAAGGTTAAATTTAATACCTTGTAGACTTCTAGTTTAAAATGCAGGTTTACCTGTACAAATGATTTGTTATTTATTTATTTATTTTTTGGGGCAGCTGGCCAAAAGGGATCTAAACCCTTGACCTTGGTGTTATAAGGTCATGCTCTAACCAACTAAACTAACCGGCCAGCCTGATTTGCTAGTTTTGCTTTTCATTTTTGACACTCAAGAAGGGCAAGGAAGAACCATTGTGCAAGAATATATTAGCAAGACTTTACCACCCTGAAGAGTTTTTCATAATTTAAATGCGGAAACTACCTGCTGTCCAACAGTGAGAAAAGGAGTTACTGGGCAGGGAAATGTGCCAGATACCGGAAAAAAAAAAAATTTGTTACCTTCCTACCTGTATTACTTGGCTTTTGAGCTTTTTTCACTGCCCCAGATACCTGCGTTTGATTCTTTGGAGTTTGCAGAAGTATCCTGTAATACATTGGAGGGACTTGGAACCTTAAGAAAACTGGTTATGGGTTATAAAGCCTTTCTTAACACCCTTATCCCCAGATTCTCTTGCAAAATTTGGCTGCACAAAGTATTCAGGAGTTGTGCTGTGGTAGTTGACTGTGGAGGATGGCATGTCTAATTTCTGGGAGGCTGACTTAGCTGAGTTGTCTCTACCTTAAATAGACCTTTGGGGGGAAAAACCCATCTTAAAAAGCTCCATTGTATCTATATCCTATTTCCAATGATGGATAGATACTTTTTTTCTAGAAAACACACATTTAATAAATTGCCTGGGTGAAATAATTATTTTTACTTTTGAGCCTATCTTATGAGTTATGCATTGTATTTGGGTTAGTAACGTGCCCTGACTTGAGAGGATTCTTAATGTGTCTTGAGTTTTCCTTTTCCTGTGAAATAGACCCAAGTATTTTCTCATCTTAGAGTGAGCAGGAAAAACACCGTCTGGAAACCCAGCGGGAGAAGCAGAAGGAACTGATACTGCAGCTCAAGACCCAGTTAGATGACCTGGAAACATTTGCGTATCAAGAGGGCAGTTACGACTCCCTGCCACAGTCCGTGGTCTTGGAAAGACAACGGGTGAGCAGATTTCAGAGGCGCCTCTACCACTGCCCAAGGTTAACTTGTCCCTTCCAGTATTCCCAGGACATCCTCTCCCAGCTCAATTCTCCCTTGGCCTTACTGAGAATCCCTTTACTGGCTCAAATCAAAGGGATTTTACTCTTACATAGAACCATTCTTTATTCACACATGGAAAACGACAGGTTCCAAAGTTTCATAATATGATTGAGCTCTTTCTTTTTGGTGGTTATTATTAATAATAGAAGTATTAATATAATAACAGTATTATTTCTTCATTTGGTGATTAAAACTTTTAGTAAAATTAAAAATTTTACTTTGGTGCATCATAAAAGGTAAACTAGTTTTTTCCTGCCACCTACCACTAGTTGATAAATATTCCAGAAATCTAGACTGACTTTAATACTGTATTTATTTAAGTAAGACCTGGGTAGACCTGTAAATCTGCTGGTAGCGATACAACAACAGCCTCTTTTACATGTTTGTCCCTGTGAGGTAGCTGTTTTTCTGGCTGGGGTTATGTTACCTGGATTTCAAATTCTTCCTGATAATGTCACTAGGATATTTTGGTTATAATGTGCACTGATGTTTTGTAGAGATTTTTCTTTAGTTGCCTAGAGTAGGGCAAGAGAGATAAGAACGATTAGAAATTAAGAAAAATTAGTGTGTTTTCTCTTGGGAGCCTTTAGAGAAATGAAGCATGAGGCTTTTTGGATCATCAGCCACTTTGAATTACTCACACTGTTGTTCTCCTGAGTGAAAACTGACTGGCCTGGTAGAAAATTTACAGTGAGTGAAAGGTGCCATTTCTATCAGAGAGAACTGAAGGTTGTTGTTACTCTAAGAGAAGTAGGGAGTCTGTGTCCTCAGCAGAGTTGCATCATTTTCTCTAACAAATTTGGAGGACTGTGTGTTTTTTATTTCCATTTATGGGTGGAAAACAATTAGTTAAGATTCTTCTTCCTAACGCTCTCTCTGAAAATTCCGAAGGGTATGCTCATTGCTTGTGGTCTTGACAGGTGATCATAGATGAGTTAATAAAGAAACTGGACATGAATCTGAATGAGGACATCAGTTCCCTGTCCACTGAAGAGCTTCGTCAACGAGTGGATTCAGCAGTGGCTCAGATTGTCAACCCAGCCCGAGTGAAAGAACAGTTAGTTGAGCAGCTGAAAACTCAGATCCGAGACCTCGAGATGTTCATCAACTTCATCCAAGGTCAGAGTGGATGGGAAGAGAAGGGATGTCATAATAATAGTTATATTTGTTTTTTTCTTTTGAATGGAAAACAAGAACCAATATAATAATTATATTTATTCTGAGTACTAATACCTAAACGTGCCAGTTCTTGATGTACTATTAAGTTTGATCGTTTAGTAAAGGAGCCAGCATAGTAGAGTGAACAGAACATGGGTTTTAGAACCAGACAGTTAAAATCCCAGCTCTGCTACTTATTGGTTTCGTGTTCTTGAGTAGGTTACTTACCTCTTTACTCTTACTCTCCTCACCCATAGAATGATGATTCATGCTTCATTTACTTAGCAAATATTTTTTGAGCAAACTATGCCAGTTATCATTTTACACAAGTAAATTAGGATTTGTAAAATTCTTGTACGTGATAGTCACTGTTAAATACTATTTTTCCTTTAAAAAATCTGCTATAAAGGGGCTAAATAAGTGTCTCCGTTTTGTAACTTCCGATTACAGATGAAGCGGGAAGCCCCTCGCAGACCAGTGATAAATACTGTGAGTGCAAAGCGAGTGGGAAGACAGGATGTGGCTCCACCAGAACAGGCAGCAGCAAACTGCCTGCAGGAAAGAGCAAAAGTAAGTACAGCTTCCAGAATAGGCAGATCTATAGAGGCAGAAAGTAGATTAGCGGTTGCCTAGGATAGGGCTTGAGGATTGGGGAGAAATGGGGAATGAGAAATGCTGTAATGGTACAGGGTTTCTTTTTAAGATGATAAAATGTTCTAAAGTTGATTGTGGTGATGGTTGCACAACTCTAAATATACCAAAAACCACTGAATTGTATATGAAGTATATCTCAATGGAGTTATTATTAACCAATAAATAAATAAAGTCCAGCTATGTCCTGGGTGGCTCTTGCCTTCATGCCAGACCCATACTGTGTGGCTCAGAGACAAGACTTTATCTCATCCGGTGACTTGTTGAATGTATCTCTGTGCCGTTATGGCCTCTCACTCATCAGTGATGAGTCATTGTCTTTTCTAAACAGCAAAGGCAGAAGACCTGAAGAAAGTCCAGGAGACAGGGCTACACCTGATGCGGCGGGCATTAGCGGTGCTCCAGATCTTTGCTGTGAGCCAGTTTGGTTGTGCCACAGGCCAGATCCCTCAAACCCTGTGGCAGAGGGGCCAGGCTGACAGAGACTACTCTCCCTTACTGAAGAGGCTGGAGGTATCAGTAGACAGAGTGAAGCAGCTAGCCTTGAGGCGACAGCCACGTGACAATGTCATCACCTCTGCCAACCTCCAGGACCTCTCCCTGGGAGGCAAGGACGAGCTGACCATGGCTGTGCGGAAGGAGCTGACAGTGGCTGTGAGGGACCTGCTGGCCCATGGACTGTATGCCTCCTCCCCAGGGATGAGCCTTGTCATGGCCCCCATTGCTTGTTTACTGCCAGCCTTCTCCTCGGCCCCTGAGGCCATGCACCCCTGGGAGCTCTTTGTAAAGTACTACCATGCTAAGAATGGCCGTGCTTATGTGGAATCCCCAGCCCGGAAGCTCTCCCAGTCCTTTGCCCTGCCTGTTATGGGAGGCACTGTTGTGACACCCAAACAGGGCCTACTGACAGCCATCCACATAGTGCTGACAGAGCATGACCCTTTTAAGCGCAGCGCAGACTCAGAGTTGAAAGCCTTGATGTGCATGGCACTGAATGAGCAGCGTCTGGTGTCCTGGGTGAACCTCATCTGCAAGTCAGGGTCACTCATTGAGCCCCACTACCAGCCCTGGAGCTATATGGCACACACAGGCTTCGAGAGTGCCCTCAACCTGCTCAGCCGTCTCAGCAGCCTCAAGTTCAGCCTACCTGTAGACCTGGCTGTGCGCCAGCTCAAGAACATCAAAGATGCCTTTTGATGAGAATGCCCTGATCCTAGACCAGTACCTTGCTCAGTAGAGATAGATGTTATTAGTCTCTAGGATAGGAGCAAGGAGTCAGAGAAAGGGATAAAGGCATTTTTCCTAGACCCTGCCTGGGTGGTCAGCCAAATGAGCGCGAAGTCTGTTTTCCTCACCAACTTAGCATCTGGGGAAGATGTGCTGGAGACCCTCTTGTTAAAAAGGTTCTGCCTTGGGCTGGCTGGTTAGCTCAGTTGGTTAGATCACAGCCTTATAAAACAAGGGCATGGGTTTGGATCCCTGTACTGGCCGGCCAAAAAAAAGGTTCTGCCCTAGTGTGTAACCACAGTGTAGATGTGGGCACATGTGTTTGGGCTTATGGGAAGAGAATCAGTCATGGCACACAATGCCCAGCTCATCATGCCATGTCCCATTTTTAGAAAACTTTGGTTACTCTAATAACCATTCTCTTTATGGTTGTGAGTGACAACGTGAGTGAGTTGTTGGTCCCTGAAGACATTCAACTTGAGGCTCCTGTTAGTCAAGTTGGGAGCGGTTTGAGAGTCCTAAGGCCAAAGTTTAAATTCCTTTTATGAATACTAATTACCCTTCTTTCTTACCCCAAGGTCAGGGGAGACTCTGTATATTCCATGGCTGCCTCTAAAACTAGGAATGGGACTATCTGAGAACAGCGTTTCTAAGGGAGTTTACCCAGAAGTTGATTTTAATATAAACTCTTTTTCTTATAGAGGTAATAACTGATATCTTCCTGACAAGGTAGTCCTCCTCTCACGGCATAGACATTGGTCTTTCCATTTATGGGAAATGAGAACCAATGTCTGGTACTATGTCCTCCAGCAAATAAACTTTCCTCTGCGCACCTACCAACAAGACTGACACAGTCTTTTTAGAAGTAAATGTATTCAGGGTGTACTTCTTGAGAGAATCCTTGCCACTCAAGTGGAGTATGTACAGGAATACATATTGGTAACCAGCAACAACTCCTCCTTGGGTTGTGACACACCAGGCACCCCTTGTCCTTGATCCTGGATGATGGAGAAGATCTGATCTTGCAATGGGTACTGGATGATGGAGAAGATCTGATCTTGCAGTGGGGATACACACTACAGCAGATCACTGTTTTACAGACTAGGGGGCTGAGTATTTCATTGTAAAACTGATTCTAGAGTGGTCCTTTTTTTCAGTATTTCAGCCTTTCTAGTTCATATTTCTCATTCAGCTTGTGGTGGATACTGTTCCAGGACTGACCAAAGATGGGCAAAATGTATCACTGCAAACACTACTAATTCAGCATTGTTTTTGTGTATTAAACTCCCAGCTGCACTTTGTTTCTGCACTGTTATGTAGTGCATTTTAACTTTAACTTTTTTCAGGAACATTTTACTTAAGATATATTATTGGTGTTTCATTAAAATTAGTCTGCCTTCCCTGTGAAACAAGATAAGTGTAAAATGTTGTGAAGAATGATACATCTGTGGTTGCTAATAAAATCAATAGTATTTTGTGTACCTTCTCTGCAAAGACCTTCCAGACCCTTGGATTTGGTTAATAAGTCTGTCTTGGCCTTATCAGCCCATCTGATCCAGATCCAGAGAACTGTCTGCTTCCTCTCTGCCTTGCACCCTTGATTAACTCAGCTTTGGTGGTGGTAGTGCTTTTTTTTTTTTTTTTCCTGAACAAATTTACTAAAAAGTGCCCTTGGCATTATCATCTCCTCTTGCCCAGGACTACAGTCCCATCCCAGCAGCACATGTCACCACACATGCCACTTTTGGAATTGGCACTTTCAAATCCGTTTGTCTGGATATTATTTAGGATGGGTGATCATTAGTATAGCCATATGGCACAGCCTTGGGATCAACCCTTTTTCTGATCTTCATAAAAACTAACGTCCATTAAGGCTTTGTGCTAGCATAATGGGAAGTATTCCTGTTTGTGTTAACCTGATTTAATTCTCACTAATTATAAGGTGACACAGTATTATCCCCACCTTACAGTTGGGGAAACTGAACTGGGGCTGGCCAGTTAGCTCAGTTGATTAGAGCATGGTGCTGATAACACCAAGGTCCGGGGTTTGATCCCTGTACTGGCCAGGTGCGAAAAACAAAACAAAAAAAACTGCAGAGAGGTTAAATATTTTGTCCAGGTTTACATGATGATGGAAGAGCTGGAGTCTGAACTCAATTCGCCTGAATCCGAAGCTTATGGTCTTTATACTCTTGTCATGTTACCTCATTATATCATACTGTTTCTAGGTCTTTTGTTCCTATCTCTCCTTTATCCACCCCCTCACTCCACCCTCACTTTGGAGAGGAGGTATTTCCATACCTGCCAGAAATTTCCACTGCCAAAAGACTTAGGCTGCAGGGTGATGGGCAGACAGCCATTGCTCTGCCAAGTTTATGAAACCTAAAGGTGTGTATCAACTGAGACAGTCCCACAAGCATCCCAGCAGTCAGATATCCACGAGGCATTGATATCTGTATTATGACTGAGAACAGAGCTCTGTGCTTGGCTTAGGGTCAGACAGGACAAGGGAGGAGGGGAGTGTCAGTCAACCCAGGTCTAAGGACATACAGGAACAGAATGAAAAAGAGCCACCGATATGTACACAGTGGAAGTTCAGGGTCTGATGTTGCCCAAGTATGATCTGCAAAGCATTGTTAAAGATTACTTTCAGATCCCCATACTGGCCGGCCACTGAGCACCTGCCTGGGCCAATCTAGATGCTCAGGAAAGAGAAAAATGCAGATAGCTGGATCCTACCCCCACAGTTTTTCATTCAGTAATTCTGGGGTGGAACCTGAGAATGTGCATTTCTAACAAGTTCCCAAGTGATGCTGATGCTGGTCTGGAGACCAGACTTTGAGAACTACATATCCAATCTAAGAAATGTTCTATAATAAAGGTAAGTACAGATCAGATTGCTGATGGAGCATAGAGAAGGGAAAGATTAATTCTGCCTGGGAAAATTCTGGAATGGTCTTGAAGGATGGATAGGATTTGAACAAGATCTTGCCTGGCTACTTGGGAAGAAAAAAAGACAAAAGGAACAGACTGAATAAAGGCCCCAGGGATCAGAAGAAGATGGGTCTTCAGAGCCCAAGGGGGTATGTGAAGGGTGGGGAAGTCATAGGATCTTATATGGCAGGAAAGGTAGGAAGGAAAGGAGTGAGAGGTCAAACTTTGGAATAGAAAGCCAACAAAGGATTTCAAGTGGAAAAGTGGTGGACTTATAGTTGTGTTTAGAGCAGTTGCTCAAAGTATCTGTAGGTTATGTGGCTCCACTCCAGACTGGAATTGGAATTTCTTGGGTTCTTTAATAAGCATCCCAAGCAATTCTGCCCCATACAAAAGTTGAAGGAGGGATTGGAGAAGAAAAAGAACCGAGGCCAGATCAATTAGGAAGGAGGTGGGAAAGGATAGAAAAAAAGGAGTAGATTTAAGAGATATGAGACAAAATTCACAGGATTTAGTAATTGTTTCGATTGCAGGGTGTAGGATAAGTCCAAGGTGATAACACACAAGGTTTCAGAATTTGGTTCCTATTTTCAAAGAGAGAAAGTGGAAGAGGCAGAATCCGATAAGGAGGCTGGGAGGAGACCGTGGAGGTGGAAATAGACAGGGTAGTGTGGTGTAGTGGGAAGAGCACTGGGTTGGGAATGGGGAGAGCTTGTTCTGTGCCACCAACTCTGTGATTGCTGTCTAGAACTGTCCTCTCATCTTTAAGTGACAGACCAGTGTAGATGATCTCAGAGGTCTCTTCCAGCTATAAAACACCATTTTCCAAAGTAAAGCAGAAAATATTTTAATTGGATATAGAAATATAACCATAATTTATAAATTATACAAATGTAATTAGGATATACTGGCCAGGTGCTGAAAAAAAAAGAATATATATATATATATATATATATATATATATGTAAAATTATGGTGACAAACCACTGGAATGGGATCCTGAGGGCTACAGGCAAAATTACATCCCATAGAGCCTCATGAAGAGAACTGAGGAAACCCTGATTCCTCCCACATCTTGCCTAAGAAGGATTCTGTAGGTTCTTCAGTGTTCAGATGAGCAAAAACTGTGAGACGGTTTCTCTTTCTCTAGAACTGGGAAGACTTCTCAGGAACCATCTGAAAACACTCTTCCAGTGAGTGATGGGAAATGACTCCATTTGAAAGCCACCTAGGGGGCCAGCCCGTGGCTCAGTCAGGAGAGTGCAGTGCTGATAACACCAAGGCCCCGGGTTCGGATCCCATATAGGGATGGCCGGTTTGCTCACTGGCTGAGCGTGGTGCTGACAACACCAAGTCAAGGGTTAAAATCCCCTTACCGGTCATCTCTTAAAAAAAAAAAACAAAGAAAGAAAGAAAGCCAGCTAGACTTGGGTTCAGACCTAAATCTGAATTCTATTTATGCAATTTCCTCATGTCTAAATGGGAGGAAAATAAGATGCAGAGTTGTGAAGATTAAGCAGGCTGTCGACTTATATGAAGTGCCTAGCATCTTGCCTGGCACAGAGTAGGTGTTTAGAGTAGTAGAGTAGGCACAGTATGGTGACAAGGTAAACAGTACGGGCTCAGGAATTGGACTGCTTATCTGAGTCCCAGCTCCACCACTACTCGCTGTGGACTTTGGGCAAATTAATCTCTCTAAACTAGTTTCTTTTTTTTAAACAAACAAGAATATAGTGCTTTACCATTTACAAGTCTTTCACACACATTCTCACTTGACCTTCATAACAACTCTGTGAAGTAGGCAACACAGATAGTCTTATTTAACAGATGAGGAAAGTGAATCTCAGAGCAGTTAACTGATGTGCCCAAGGTTCTACAGTTAGTAAATAATTTGTATTAATATCAGTCGTTGGCCTAAAAATTCAGCACCCAACCTCCCCTCATACTTGCCATACCTACTTCACAGGGATAATGAAGATAAAATGAGTTCAAGGCTAGAAAAATACTTTGAGGGAATAAAGCACTACATAATTATACCCACAAACTATAATTTTTCACAATACTCGTATATGGCTCATTCCCCTTCTCATCCCAGTGTGTGAACCCAGATTTTATTTTTTATTTTTATTGAATCATAATTGATTATACATATTTTGGTGGTTCAACGTTGACATATGTTGATCAAATCAATATTACTAGCATATATATTATTATAAATCATACTTATTCTTTATGCCCCTTGTCCAATCTCTCCCCATCCTTCTCTCGCTATCCCCTCCCACCTCTGATAACCCTAGATTTCTTCTCTTCTTCTGAAAGAGTAATGGTTACTCTGTTAATTTCTTGCCTAGATGATCTGTCCAATGCTGAGGGCTGTGTTCAGGTCCCCCAATATTATCCTAGAGCAGATGCTTAGTTTGTCACTCTGGAATGGGCTTTGTGGAGAAAGACATCTTCTTTTCTTTGGTCTCTGCTGGTGACTCTCCTTGTGTCAATGTGCTCCAGTGGCTGGTAGACCATCTGCATGGTGGTTGTGGCGTCTAGCCGCTTTCACAGCAGCTGTGGTTATTGTGGTGGCTGTGGTGGGCCACCCACATGGAGGTGATGTTTTTGGTATGCTCCTTTGCACTGGCGGTGTGCCTGGTTGTGGGAGAGGGAGTCTGGTCCCCGGCTCCATTTCTCAGGTCCCCAGGCGGTCCTGAGGTGCTGGCAGTGTGCCTGGGCCGGAACTAATTTTTTGTCCTTTGCTTACATTTAAAATGGGGGAACTTCCTGTGAGGACCAGTACTTGAGTTGTGCAGTTTAGCTAAATTGCTGCTTTGCTGCTGATTCCCTATGGAAGGCTTTTTGTGCAGCTCAGGTTTTAATGGTTGAACTTATAGGTACTTCTGGCTTTCCAGAGACCCAGTACACCTGAGTTGTGTAGAAACTCTGATCTGGACCTGAGTCCTTTCATCAAACCGCACCCCAAGCAATTCTTTATTCCTGACCAGTCTCCTCTGAGTGGTCCTATGCTGACTGGGGAGTAGATCAGCTGTCCTTGCTGTGCCCCACTGTTCCCCTGGTGGGCCCATCTCTCCCACTGCATGCTGCAAACACTTCCCATGAGACGGGCTGTGTGCCGGTCCCTTGCAATGACTTGCCAGCCTCTGAATGGCTCCCCTTTTTCAGTTGTTCTGGCTCCTTGCTCCTATGTGGGTCCACGGGAACCCTATTAGTGGTCTTGCTGTCCTGGGGGCCACCAAGGCCCTCTTCTCCCCTGCAGCCTCCAAGCAACTATATCCAAAGGGCTCAGCTTTTGCCAGCTCCTGCTCCATGTGCTCAGAAGCTCCAGCCTTAAAGTGGCTGCAGCACAAAAATGGTCAGAGCAGTTTTTTCTTTGTCTCATCGTGGCTTTTCCCACCTTCATGCACTCCGTAGGTCTCTCCTCCTCTTCCCCTGAGTTCTAGTGCCCCCACCTTGGCTGTTGTTGCTTTTTTATAGTTGTAAATTGGCTGATTTATGGGAGAGAGTAATGCTGGGGACTGTTTATTATGCCATCTTGACCAGAAGCCCCAGAATTTTATATTGCCTCTGTTCTGCGCTCAACTAAGCAACTAAGTCAGGGGAACAGTGTGATCCTGTTTAAAGTCATATAAATTACAGTCAGGGTAACTGCTATTATTAAGAAAATTGGAAAAACAACACAGAAAAGCCAGTGTGTGATTAGGACCCACTAAAGCACAGAGCAAAGCAAGGCAAGATTATCAGATAGAGCATGATTGCATAGAAGGAAAATGTGGTGTCAGAGTTCAAACTGGCACACATACAATTATCTAAGGCAACGCGGTGGCACAGAAGAGATATTTGTTCCACATTATATAAACAAGAGAGGAAGATTCATAGGAACCTGTGCAAAAGCATCTTATGTCACATGGATCCCTCCAGCTACCTACAGGGAATATAAACAACAGTGTCACTTTCCTTTTAAAGAAGTACTGTACCTGTGCTCATATCCTGGACTAAGCCAAGGAATAGCCACATGCTAAACTTCCTTGGCTAAAATACCCACCCAGTACCATCATTCCTAATCAGACTCATAAACAGAATGCCTTCTAAGGTAATGAATTAGACGTCTGTGTTTAGGTTTTTGTCGGGATTTACTTCGGATTCTCCTTCTTTAAGACTCAAAAAAAAGTCATAATGAGTTTTTATTAGTGACTCTAAGGATATGTGTTTATAACAGTTAAAGTGTGATAGGTGAATCTAACATATTAAAAGAGTTCTATAGCATCTGTTCAGAAAAGATTATATACTATACAAAATATTGAAGCCCTACAAAACCATTTTTTCAGTGCCTTTTCAAATGAGAAGAATCCTATTCAGCACGCTTCTCCTCCTCAGGTGGTTCACACTGAGCAAGCTTTGCTTCAGTTTTTTATATTCTTCTACAATAGCTTCATATTTCTGTTTCATTTCTGCCAATTCTAAGAGAAGCAAAGAGAAGCAGCTCTATTTCTGGATTTGCTAGGGTAGGAGCTCCTAAGTGATGCTTTAAAAAATCCAAAGCACGATCAGGTTTCTCTGGTTCTTCATACAAGGCTCCCAAAGCCTAGGTCAGCGTGCCCAGCACCCCCGACTTCTCCAAGTACCTCCGGGAAGTCGGCAGCTTTGTAACGGGCCATAGGGACAGCAGCAGCGGCGTATCTGGCGCCCGACACCGTGACGCTAAACTACAGTTTCTACAGTTGTGGAATGGAGATAATAACAGTACCTGTCTCCTAGTGTTGTTATGAGGATCAAATCAGATAATGTGTGTAAATAAATTAACTCGCCCTGGCACAGTGTAAACAGCTGCTGTAACCCTCCTCTTTCACCTTCCTCATGCTTATTCTATTCCGTACTGTCTGTGACATCGCCCTAAATATTGGGGCCAAATGCCCGTTTGATCTGGGTCTCTCCCTCCTTTCGCCTGACAGCGCACACCGTAGGCACCAGTAAAATGTCCTATTTTGTTCCTTGCGTCTTCCAAGGCAAAAAAAGTAAATTTCAGAGTGTGTCCTCCTCCTAGCGCCAGAGCAGAGAACTACAACAAAGGTAGTTCTAGAAGAGCAGCTGGGTCAAAACACGGCGCGCACAAGGAACCTCCGTGCTCTTCCTTTCGAACACGGGGCACAGGATTTCTTTGCTCTTGTCTACTGCTGAAACTGCTAATAAAGTTTGATTCAAATAGATGAGCGTCCAGTCCCTACTATCCCCTCATGAGCTTCTTCCGCCCGCAACACAAATTCTGAGCACCGCCCCAGAAGCGCGTGGGACTGAGGGGCGGGATCGGAAGTTAGGTCACCCCTCCCCGGGGTGAAAGGTTAGCGGAAGTGTTCCGCTTTCCTTTCCCCCGAAGACTGGGTAGGCTGCTGCCGGTGAGTCGAGGTTTGGTGGGGTTTTTCAATCCGCAGCCATCCGCGGCCGGGGGTCGAGTTGCGGAGCGGTCCCGGGCGCGTTCCGTTCCTAGGTCTCTGGCGGTTTCGAGACGGGTACTGTGCTGCGAGCGGAGTCCGCGGGCGGCCCGGGCCAAGACGGCAGTGAGCAGTCTGAAGTTCTGGGCCCGAGATTTGGGCTTGCGGGCAGGGGTCAGTCCAGCGGGTCTTTGGGTTTACGGGTATCCGAGCGGCCCCTACTTTTTGTTGTCTGCAGGAATGGGCAAGTTTATGAAACCCGGGAAAGTGGTGCTGGTCCTGGCCGGACGCTACTCCGGTCGCAAAGCCGTCATCGTGAAGGTACCAGCCTCACGGGCCTCTACGTCCTTGCATCTCGGGGACCAGGCCAGCTGCGGAGGACGGGCAGGGTTGGAATTCAAGACCTACTTTTGGGGCAGTAGCCATTGAGCATGTTGGGATAGTGGTGACTGCGTGACGGCTTTTGAAAGACGAAAATACAAAATAAAAACAAATGCTAGTTGAATTGGGCACCTAACACGTAACGCGCTCTCCACCAAAGAGACTTTAAATAATAGTAATAGCGGCCAACATTTATTGAACGCCTGCTACGTGCCTACCACTACTTCCTCCCTTACAGGTCCTTGTAGTGTCTGTCAGGGATTCCTTTCTACTGCTAAGGCATAGAGGCGTTCAGTAATTTAACCTTAGCGCAAACAGGTAGTGGATGGTTCCCCTGGGATTTTGTAAGAAGAGAAATTGCTTTTAGTCAAACGGTCACTTAGCATATTTTAGCTCTTCTCTATTGGTCTCCTATCTATGGTTTTGTAGGCTGTTAACTATTGTTGCTTTTACATCTCTTGCTTCTTTCCAGATTCTTCCTGGTGGCAATAAACACCATCCTGTTGCTCTTTGGGCATCTAGCATAGCATTGTGTGGGTTTTCTCCTTACAGTAGTGGGTCTGGGAGACCTGGGGGAGTGGGAGGGGTTGTTTTTCTGTACATGCCCCATGTCTAGCACGGGGGTTAAATAGACCCCCAGTTAATAACAAATGTAATTCTTGTTCATTTAGAACATTGATGATGGCACGTCAGACCGCCCCTACAGCCATGCTCTGGTGGCTGGAATTGACCGCTATCCTCGAAAAGTGACAGCTGCCATGGGAAAGAAGAAAATCGCCAAGAGATCGAAGATCAAATCTTTTGTGAAAGTTTATAACTACAATCACCTCATGCCCACAAGGTGAGCCTTTCAAGAATGGGAATGGAAGTGATTTTATTATTTTTTTCTCTCTGCCCTGCTGAACAAGGAGACAATCTTGCAGCCATTCCAGTGCCAGGACAGGACATCATTTTCAGTTTATAAACTGGCCATGGTTTCTAGACTTGCATCTTCAAATGTTGGGTAAAGATTGTTAGGTTTGTATTCCATCCACAGTAAATACAGGGATAGGGTCTGGTCTGCCCTCTTCCACCTTCAAAGATAATTACTATAGACTCAAAAATGGTTGTTGAATAAGTGAAAGCAGAAATTTTTCACCAAAAGTGGTTGGTGAAAGCAGACCTCTCCCAATTAATTTCACTCAGCTGCTGGGCCCTTTGGTCCTGGTCTCTTCACTGTTTTCTGCAGCATATGCACTGTCTTGGTAGAAGGGTTATAAAGAAGTACAAGAATTGAGAGAGTCCTGAACAATAATTGCCATAATTCAGCAGCTTGTGACTTAAGGTTCATTAATGGGACTGCATTTACTCTTCGTTTACCGACCTAAGTGTGGAGCTGTTTCTCTGGTGCCAGGAGGCAGTGAGATGGAGGCAGCTAGCCGCCCAGCTTTTGCGTTATAATGAGGCTGGCTCTGCATTGGCAGAACTTGAACAACACTAAGTAAAATGACTCCATGTAGAAAGCTAAGCTAGCTACCATGTGAAAGTAAAGAAGGACTTATTTGACATTCTCGGCTAGAAAAATAGAGTACTTACAGAAAATTGAGAGTGAAATGTGAAAATTTTCTATGGCTTGAATCCATGTAAATGAGTGTTAAAACTGGGGATTTTCAAAGAATCTCATCAAAACTTCAGCATAGCCTCTAACTATTGTTCTCACGGAGTCAGACCCTGACACCCCAGTGTCCCAGGAAGACCTGGGTTGTGTGTAAGTCATGGCGGTGTGTGGGCTGATCCTTCCTCTCCACTATTATCTCCAGGTACTCTGTGGATATCCCCTTAGACAAAACTGTTGTCAACAAGGACGTCTTCAGAGACCCTGCTCTTAAACGCAAGGCCCGACGGGAGGCCAAGGTCAAGTTTGAAGAGAGGTAAGTAGGCTTTGGTGGTGGATGTTGGGATGTGCTTTCACTATTCCCCATGAAAAGAATTTTGTCTTTCTGTTCCTCTTCATTGGTGTTCTTTTTTTTTTTTTTCCCCCTTCTAGGTACAAGACGGGCAAGAATAAGTGGTTCTTCCAGAAGCTTCGGTTTTAAATGGTTTCTTTTGTTTTGGTCATTAAAAAGAAAAAAACCTGTGTCTGCCTGCTGCATGTATTATCAGAGTGGGAAAAGGAGAACGTTCATAGGATAAGAGACACTGGGTGGTGGATGAGGGGCTGTGGGACAATATAAAAGTTAAATCTGGGGCCAGCCCGGTGGCGCACTGCTACAGTGCCCCGCTTGGGAGCGCGGCGGCGCTCCCGCCGAGGGGTCGGATCCCACATACAGACCGGCCGCTCACTGGCTGAGCGAGGTGTGGGCGCAACACCGAGGGTTGCGATCCCGTTGCCGGTCCCGGTCCGGTACGGGCACGACACTGAGGGTTGAGGGTTGCGATCCGTTGCCGGTCACGAAAAAAGACAAAAAGGAAAAAATTTAAAAAAAATAAAAGTTAGGGCCGGCCTGGTGGCGCACTGCTACAGTGCACCGCTTGGGAAGCGTGGCAGCGCTCCCGCCCGAGGGTTCGGATCCCACATACAGACCGGCCGCTCACTGGCTGAGCGAGGTGTGGGCGCAACACCGAGGGTTGCGATCCCGTTGCCGGTCCCGGTCCTGTACGGGCGCAACACTGAGGGTTGCGATCCGTTGCCGGTCACGAAAAAACACAAAAAGGGAAAATAAATAAATAAATAAAAGTTAAATCTGGTTTTGCGAGACTTAGCAGTACTTCTGTCCTTGGCCTGATTTCCAGTAATAATTTAGCTGCCCTCAATGGATAAGTGTGAACTACTGAACTGTTATTTATTTATTTTATTTAAAAAGATGACCAGTAAGGTGATCTTAACCCTTGACTTGGAGTTGTCAGCACCACGCTCTCCCAAGTGAGCCAACCAGCCATCCCTATATAGAGATCTGAACCCGTGGCTTTGGTGTTTCGGCACCACACTCTCCCGGGTGAGCCACGGGCCGGCCCTGAACTATTTAAAAGAGCTATACCTGACATTTTTAGGTAAGGTTATTTTTCCCTGTGCAGAATTGTTCAGCATTTCTGGCTTTCACCCATTACATACCAGGAGAACTTGAGCTACACCTCCCCTCTCCCTTGTGACGGCCAAAAGCCCCTGAGTAGGGACCAGGCACCAGTTGTCATTTCTAGTAAGTTTGCTGGTGCTGCTGGTATCCAGATCACCCTGGAGAACTGCTCTGGATGATAGGGATGGATGCCAATGGTGAAGGCCTGAGCCCAGAACAACCATGCAGTGGGGCAAGGGAAAGCTCCCCAAATGGCCTTACTGGCAGCAGGAAAGACATCTGGCCCTTATAATTTGGCACTTCACTCTCATTGTATGCTTAACTGTGGCCCTGTTTCACTAAGGAAATAGGCTCTCCAGCTGAACCAGTTCTAAGTCACTAGCTGAAACTAGGATTCAAACAGTCTGGTTTGTCAGGCCTGGTACTTGACCCCACACTTCCACCTGGGACAGAGGTACAGGGAAGGGGTTGAGAGAATGGGGTTGGTAAGTAATTTAACACTGGAAAAAACCCTGTAATAGGTGAGAGTATTAAGAAACAAAATACTATGTGCTGTGCTATATGTAATTTGATTCAAATCTATTTACTTGTAAGTATTAGGGTCTCCATTGAGACAGACTCCTGTTGAATAGCTTGCCTACTCAGGGTCACAAAAATGGAACTAAATTTAAACCCTCCTTTGAAAATTTAGCAAGTTCTTTCCATTCTGTCTGAAGGTCTAAATTCAAATACTGTTAAAATCAGGTTTAGATACATGCTTCACTCAGCATTATGATTTTGGACAAGTTCCTAAATCTGCCTCAGTTTTCTTATCTGAAAAATGGAGAAAATAGAACCAGCTTCAAGGAGTTTTGAAAAATTAATTCATGTAAAACAGTGGTGTTGAGCACACAAAACAGCTCTCAATGCTGGCTGTTACTGCAGCTTTGTGAGCTTGAGCGATGGGCTCTATCTGTCCTGGTTGCATTTCTCACTCAATAATTGTATCAATGTTTGCTTATGCCCAGCATCATTCTAGGCTCTACAGAAAACACCCATTAACAAAACAGTTCCTACCAGTGTGTCTGTGCTGGAATTGACTGAGAATGGTTGGGGCCAGCATGCAGTTTGCGTTTGCTGAGAGGTAGCTTCCCCTGAGGCCTCATTGCTGGGTGGAGTTGATTTCTAAGACCAGGAAGTCTCCTCCCAGGGGTGGGGAAGCCCCGGCTGGGGGCGTGTGGCCACCAGAGGGCAGGGTTTCCACTGAAACGAAAGTGGAAGGAAAGAGCTGTGTGCGGGAACTTCAGAAGTGTATTCCGGGCCCTGCTGGAGTTGTGGGGGAGACCAAAGCCCCTTAGAGGGTACAAGCAAGAGTTAAGTTGTAGTCAACTCTGCTGCTTTGTGCCCAGCTCTGAAGCCTCAGTTCTTGGCAAACGGACCCCAGACCCATGTCGGTGACCTGCGATGCTGTAAGTGAGGAGGGGGTGGGGATGGGGAGAAGGAGAGGAGCACTTCTCTTGGCTGGGAACCTGCGGGTATCTCAGAGCCTGGCAGCCAAGCCCCTCCCTGCCCATTTCTTAGACCTGCTGAAGAGCTGAGTAGAAATACAGGGTTGGGATTATCTCTCCCCTGTGGAGGTGGTCCTCTAACCTCTTGCTCTTAAGTCAGAATTCTCTTATAACCTGCACCACAGGAGCTTGTGAATTCCTTGTGTGAATGTGAGTTTTTCTGTAGAGAGTTTGCATGAGATACTGAAAGGGTTCTGTGACTAAAATAAGAATTGCTCTAATGAGCCACACACCCTATCCCCTGAGATCTTCCTCCCCCAAATTCTCCCCCTTCTTATATTTCCATCTCAACTTAACTTTGTGCCCTCTCCAGGGTCAGGAAGAAGTGTTCCTCTGCTGAGAACTAACCTCTCTGTCTGCTGGGGTCCACCCCTTCCTGACTCACGAATGCCCCTATTCATGCTAGACTAAGTTGTGTGAGAACTAGTGTCCTGTTTAGCCTGTTCACTGTGCCTAGCACAGTGCCTGGCACGCAGTAGGCACTCAATGAATCTTGCTCTTTTTCCAGTTTTTTCAGCCTTTCCCTCCCTGATACTACTCCATCTGTTACAAATACACAGATATCTCACTTTGAAATTTTTCACTTGCCCCTCAAATGTAGTAAGAAAGACCACAGGTTCTGGAACCAGCCTGCCTGGTTTCACATCCTGGTTTGTTCAATTGTGTGGCCCTGGGCAGATCCTTAGTCTTTCCAAAGTTTGCAGTCTAGATCCCATTTCCTCATCTATAAGATGGGAATGATATTAACACTTCCTCAGAAGAATACCTACCTGCAAAAATTAAATGATAGAGATTATGCTATAAAATTATACTTCAGGAATTAAACTAGATAATCCATAACTTAATACAGTAAAAACTTAGTCCACTCTCTAGTACTTACTGAGCACTCAATACGTATCCATTATTGTTAATGTTATTATTATTTTTTTTTCACCACTTGGATTGGACTTTATTTATTTTATTTTATATTTTTTTAATTTTATTTTGTCGATATACAATGTGGTTGATTATTGTGTCCCATTACTGAAACCTCCCTCCCGCCTCCCTCTCCCGTTAATGTTATTATTGCCAGTCTTTTCAGAAACCCAGTTCCCTGGGACAATCTTGATCCACTCCCACTTCACTCCTACCTCTCTGCTAAAACTGCTCTTTTAAAATGGCTTTATAAGGTCTGGCCAGTTAGCTCAGTTGGTTAGAGTACAGCTTTATAGCATAGAGGTCACAGGTTTGGATCCCCATGTCAGGCGCCAGAGGTCTTAAAAAAAGGCCTTCACATACCCAAAAGAAAACAAAGGAAAGAAGGTGGGTTCAAAAAATTGTGTATATCTATACAGACAGATTTTTTTGCCTGCTGGCCAGTATGGGGATCTGAACCCTCAACCTTAGGGTTACGACACCGCGGTCTAACCAACTGAGCTAACCAGCCATCCCCTGTATTTTTTTAATCACACTAAATTCATAATAGACAAGCTCTGTTAACATTTTTCTGTCTGTTTTCCGAGAATTTGTAATTCATTTTTATGGATTAATATCCTTATGAATTAAAAAATTTTAAGTAAAAAAAATATGGATCATATTTTACATACAGTCTTATATTTTGCTTTTTTTTGCTTATTGTGAGGATTTTTCCACATTGTTAAAAACCTATGAGAGTTACCATAAAGAAACCCTAAGTATTCCAACAGCAGAGCACATTATTCAGGAATTTAAAGATATATTCTCAGAACAGCATGTAAAAGCTCTTAAATGCTTCTCTCTGGTACCCTCAGTCATGGCACACCTCAAATTCAATATGTCAGAAGAACACCAAGCTGACATGTATGGAAGTGACTTACCCAATCCTGACATGCTCTCTGTGGAGCTTCATTGTTGGAGAATCAGATGGAAACACAGAGGGAAAGAAATACAGCTTCTGTGCACCATTTGTGAAGCCCTCCATCTGCCTGACATCAAGTTTTTTCCTAATGTCTATGTATTGCCGAAGGTCCTATGTATTCTTCCTGTGGTGAAGGTTGAAAATGAGCGCTATGAAAATAGACAAAAACATCTCAAAGCATACTTGAGAATACTTTAACAGACCAAAGGTCAAGTAACTTGGCTTTGCTAAACATAAATTTTTTTTTTTTTTTTTTAAAGATGACCAGTAAGGGGATCTCAACCCTTGGCTTGGTGTTGTCAGCACCACGCTCACCCAGTGAGCTAACCAGCCATCCCTATATAGGGATCCGAACCCGTGGCCTTGGTGTTGTCAGCACCGCACTCTCCTGAGTGAACCACAGGCTGGCCCCTTCAATAATATATTTTAATTGTTACATAATATTTTATCATATTTATTTAGCTATTCCTCTTTTGTTGGACATGCACATTTTTTTTCTGTTGTAAACAAAACTAAAATAATAGCCCTTGCACATAAACTTCTGACTATTTCCTTCTGAGGAGTAGGACTGTTTCTTCATTGCCAAATCCAAATGCCCACCAGGTTGCTAAATCTCAGTGGTCATTCTCACTCCTCATGGCGGTCGGCTTGGCAGCAGCCCCTGCACAGCTGCTGGCTCCTGCTACTTTCCTCCCCATTCCACTCCTCCCTCTTCTCCTTGGCTGGCTCTTTCCTGTTTTCCTGACCTCCTAGTGTTGGATGGTCCAGAAATCAGCCCTTGGACCTCCTTTCTGTCTACAAACTCTCCCTTGTGGATTTCATTTAATTTTGTAACTTTAAATATCTTCTCTGCCTGGACAAATCCCAGATTTATATTGCCGGCCTAAACCTCTTCCCTGAATGTGAGATCAATAGAAGCAACTGCCACAACACATTTCTACTGGGGTATCTTCATATAGAGGCACTTAATGCCTAACCTGGTCAAAACAAAGCCCTAATCTTCTGTCCCAAATCTCTTCCACCCACAATCTTCCTCTTTGCAGCAAATGTCTCTTCTTCTTTTCAGTTGCTCAGGCCGAAAAGCTTGGCGTCATCCCACATTCTTCCTTTCTTCCACATCCTTCTTTCAATCAGTCAGCAACTTCAGTCAGTCTAGACTGTCACTGCTCTTCACCACCTCCACTGTTACCATCCGGTCCAAACCATCACCGTCACTCACCTGGATGCCGTAATAGCCTCTTAAGTGGTCTCCCTGCTTGTGCCCTTTCTCCACATCAGTTTATTCACGCAACAGCCGAGTAATCCCATTAAAACTTAAGCCTGCCTATGGCTTCCCATCTCACATCAGTTAAAGGCCCTGCACAGTCTGACCCCAGTCCCTCTCTAGCTTCATCTGCAGCCACTCTCCCCTTATACCCTCTGTGCTCCAGCCTTGTCGGCCTCCTTCCTCTTCCTCAAATACACCTGACAGGCTCCCACCTCAGGGCCTTTGATCTTGCTATTCTGTCTGCATAGAACTTCCTCCCAGATGTACACATGGATTGTTCCTTCATCACCTTCAAGTATGTGATCAGATATCATCTCACAGAGGCCTCCTCTGATCTCCCCATTTATTTATTTATTTATTTATTTTTGTCCTTTTTGAGACCGGCCGCACCGCGCTCAGCCAGTGAGCGCTGTGAGCGCACTGTTCATCCCTACATAGGATCCAAACCCGCGGCGGGAGTGCTGCTGCGCTCCCAGCGCCGCACTCTCCCGAGTGCGCCACGGGCTTGGCCCATAATCTCCCCATTTAAAACTGCACCCCAACACTCTCTGTCCTCCCTTTCCTGTTTTGTTTTTGTCCATATCACTTACTACTGACAAAGTGTAGATTTTACTTGTTCATTCTATTATCTGACTCATTCTAAAACTTCCACAAGGAAGTTTTGTCTGTTTTGTGCACTGCTGCACCCCTAGAGCTCAGAACGGGGCCTGGCACATAGTAGACGCTCAGTAGCTGTGACTTGTTGAATGAGAAGTGAGCAGTGGCCTTCTCATAGCCCTGCTTTTCTTACACCTGTTTCATCTCCCCTCCTTTGTGCCTGTGACACCAGCCCTAGCACTGCTTATCTCTGACCAGGCTTTCTCTTTCTTCTCTGCATTCCTTTGTCTCTCCTGACCCGAGACTAAATATCCTCGAAGACTACATTTTTTTTTTTTTTTTTTCTTTTGTCTTTTTTCCGTGTCCGGCAACGGATCGCAACCCTCAGTGTCGCCCCCGTACCGGACCGGGGACCGGCAACGGGATCGCAACCCTCGGTGTTGCTCCCGCGCCTCGCTCAGCCAGTGAGCGGGAACCGGCCTGCATGTGGGATCCAAACCCTCGGGCAGGAGCGCCGCCGCGCCTCCCAAGCGGCACACTATCCAGTGCGCCACCGGGCCGGCCCGACATTTTTAAGGCTCTGTCCTTCAAAGAGCTCATCCATCCTCTAGGCCTGTGACCATCACTGCATGCTGCTCCAACCAAGAGTGCTGTCCACCACGTCCTGTCCCTGACCCTATGTGTCTTCAATGGCCTGCTCTGCCTTTGTAGGTCTAATCATCACCCCAAACACAAATCTCTAAAATGACCTCATTGCACCTTGCCAATTTCTTTGTCTTTAGAAAAAGCAATGTAGTATCAAGTTGTCTTTGGAGATAAAAAGATTTGGGTTTGACTGATTTGGGCTCATTAGTTACCCTCGATGAACCTCAGGTTCCTCATTAATAAGATGGGGATTATTAAAATAGAAAGCATTGGTTAGAGTGCTGCCTTGTAACACTAAGGTCAAGGGTTTTGGATCCCCTTACTGGCCAGCTGCCAAAAAAATTAATAAAATTTACTTATATTTTCACGGCTGGCTAGTGTGAGGATCCGAACCCTTGACCTTGGTGTTATCAGCACCACACTCTCCCAAGTGAGCTAGCCGGCCAGCCCCCAGCCAGCCTTAAAATGGAAGACATTTAACTTAGCACTTATTATGTGCCAAGCACCACTGTTCTGAACAAAATTATATATAAGTGGAAATTGCTATTATGCGCATTTTAAAGATGAGGAAATTAAGGCACAGAGAGTTAAACAACTTACCCATGGTCTTAAGAGAGGCTGGATGTATGCCCAGGAGTTTTGGCTCCAGGGTTTGTGCTCTTAACAGTTATGCTAAACTGCCTCCTAATACTCCCATGATGAACATAAATAGCATGCGATTTTATCTTATGGGGTAGTTAGTTAGGTTCTTTTTTTTTTTTTTAAAGATGACCGGTAAGGGGATCTCAACCCTTGGCTTGGTGTTGTCAGCACCACGCTCAGCCAGTGAGCCAACCGGCTATCCCTATATAGGATCTGAACCCGCGGCCTTGGTGCTATCAGCACCACACTCTACCGAGTGAGCCACAGGCCGGCCCAATTAGTTAGGTTCTAAACTCAAGTAAGGCAGAGAAATGTATGTATTCAAAATTAAGTTGAAATCCATTAAGTCACCCCTAAAGTTGCCATAATTTACAATCTCTCAATGAGCTCAGTATAGAACAGATCACAATTTTTTCAGTTGACCACCTAAGTTGGTTTGCATGTAGGAACCATGTTGTCATGTTATGTAAATAAACAGCATGTACAGTTGAATTCAAGTAAGTGACTACTATTAGCCTGTGTTGTTCTTAGAAGGTTCTTTGAGAGAGACGTTTCAGTGGGGAGCTGGGGATAGGAGGTGGTTTTGTGATATTTGAGTGAGATGGAGTCTGACTGTGCCTGGCACATAGCAGGCCCTCAGTAACCACTGGCACGCTTCCCTTACTTGCTGGGTCAGTGGCATTATACAAGGGTTCTTCAAAAAGTTCGTGGAAAAATAGATTTGAAAGATAATATGGATCTTTCCATGAACTTTTTTTTTTTTTTGCCGTTGGCCAGTACGGGGATCTGAACCTTGACCTTTGTGTTATAACACCACGCTCTACCAAGATAACTAAGATAAGGTAACTAAGATAACCGGCCAGCCCCCGTGAACTTTTTGAAGTGCCCTCATACAAAACTCTGGGACACCGAGGTCTGAAACCTTGGTGTTGTGTCCGTCTTGTCCCCCTCTATCTCCTTAATGCAAAACTCCATGAGAGTCTTGAGGCTTCTCCTCGTGAAATGCACTCATCTGCACATGTTGCTTCTGTGGTCACTGCTGGAAGCCAGGGTTAGCTCCTGTCTCATTGTTCAGAATTCTTCTTCTTTATTTATTTATTTTTGGCAGCTGGCCAGTACGGGGATCCGAACCCTGGACTTTGGTGTTAGTACCACACTCTCCCAAGTGAACTAAACGGCCAGCCCTCCTCAGTCAGAACTAGAGCCACAGAGTCTGGATTTGTTTTCCTCACTCCAAGGTTCCTGTTCCAGTCCTGCCTTCACTTCCAGACTGATCTGTTTTAAACACCGCTTCTGTCACCTCCTTCTCCCTGTCGGGTATCTTCACTAGTTCCCCATCTGAACTCCCAGGCTTGAACTGTTGATTAAGAAATTCTGTTGAAGGGCCAGCCCGGTGGCGCACTGCTACAGTGCGCCTCTTGGGAGCGCGGTGGCGCTCCCGCCGAGGGTTCGGATCCCACATACAGACCGGTTCCCGCTCACTGGCTGAGCGAGGGGCAGGCGCAGCACCGAGGGTTGCGATCCCGTTGCCGGTCCCGGTCCGGTGCGGGTGCGACACTGAGGGTTGCGGTCCATTGCCGGACACGAAAAAAGACAAAAAAAAAAAGGAAAAAAAAATAATTAAAAAAAAAAGAAATTCTGTTGAAGGCCTGGCCAATTAGCTCAGTTGGTTAGAGCATGGTGCTAATAGCACGAAGGCCAAGGGTTCTATCCTTATACCGACCAGCCACCCAAAAAAAAGAAGTTATTAAGCTATCGATTATAAATATTAAGTACCATCGCCCATTACTAGACTTTCAAAAACTATGTGCAATGAGGTCAAGATTTAAAGCAGAAGTACTGTGAGTATAGATACAGACTGAGGACTGAATCCAGCCCCCTAATGTATTTAATTTTTCATATTTTTAAATTTGTTTTTTTGTGTGTGTGTTTTTGGAGACTGGCAGGTACAGGGATTGAATCCTGGATCTCGGTGTTATCAGCATCATACATATATTTTATAAATAGAGGTGTCTTTTTCAAATAAAAATCCAGATTTCTGATTTCCCTTAAAATTGGGAAGGTATAAAATTGGTGTTTTATAAAATACCAATTAAAAAGGTATAAAATTGGAACAAATTCCCATGGGGAAAAACTGGGTTAGAGCTGAGAAGAAGTTGCTCACTTGAGCAAGGACTTACTCTCTCCAGTTTGTCAGAGTCCCCACAACTCCCTATTTTATTATATGGCTCCTTTGACTCACTGATGTCATCTAACTGGCCCTTAAAGGCACTGAGTTTGCAACCTCCAATTTACAGAAATATAAACAACTAGGGACCTTTTTCACTATTCATAAACCAGCATAAGTTGGTGAAGCTCGAGTTTTTCTCTGCTTAAAATAAAACAAACTCACACTGAATTTCTTCAATGCCGTCTAGAACACGCTCCCATCTTGCCATTCATTCATTCATTCAACACACCTGTTTTGTGCCAGGGACTCTGCTGGACCCTGGGGATGCAGAGACAAGTAGAGCAGAGTCCCGTCTTCCCAAGTGAGCTCACATTTCTCTGAGCTGACCTTATTTATCAGGTTTCCTAACCACAGGATGAATTCTGCCATGGAGCTGTCTGCTTCTTCCCACAAACAAAGGTGCATTTATTTGTATCCCTGTTGTCATTTCCCTGCCTATGTTGTCAGCTCTCCCTGGATCCACTCCAAGTCACACCCAGCCTGACAGGCTGCTTGGTACAGTGGAAAGTGTGGCAGTGAAAGGAAAGCTAGGAGATGGCTAAGTTACTTCCCCACTCTGGGCTTGATTTCTTCCCTGTAAAGCACAGGTTAGCAGGGTGGGGACTGGAGTCAGACGTACCAGGGCCAAATGACTTTGGGCAAGTCAGTTAATCTCTCTAAACTTTAGTTTCTTCATCTGTAAACTAAGGATAAGAGGGTTTCTATCTTATAGGGCTGTTGTGAGAATTGATGTAATCCATACAAAGGGCCTAGCACAGTGCCTGGCATATAGTAAGTACTTAGTAAGTGTTAGCTAATAATATTATGCCATTTTGCAACTCTAAGCCCCCATTCTTCCTGGAGGCCTCCCTAGTTGTGTTAACCCCTGTGGGACTATCCCTCCTCCAAACACCAACACCCGATGCATTTCATGATCAGTCATGTGACCACATACTGTCTTGGGTATTGTTTTGTATAGGCCTGGGGACTGGTCCCTTATCTTCCACTGCCCTGTGTCAGTGCCCAGCACCTCATAGCAGGAGCTCAATCAGTGCCGATTAAGCTCTAGATTTGCAGGAACAGACCAGCCATGGCTGCTACAAAGCCTCCTGCCCTTCCCAGAGCAGCTGAAATGAGGCCAGCCCAGCTGTGGGTGGAGTGGGCCAGGACCAGCCCAGGGCAGTGTAGAGGGGTTGGGTTGTTCTTGGGCTGAGCATCAACTCTTCTTAGAGAATCCAGAATAGGCGCATCTTCTCCTGGGCTCATTTATCCTCTGGAAAGGCAGGTAGAAATCTGGTTGTTCCCTTCTGCACTAATAGGCCCTCCGCGCCCTTCAGGAGGAGCAGGCCAAACTAAGGATGAGACTGCAGGAGCTGCAGGAGCTGAAAAAGATGCTCAGGGACTCCCCCAAAGACAAGGTAAGGTGGGAGACAGGATATGGTTTCATAGAAAAGAGCTGGAGAGTTCTTAGTTGTACTCCTGGCCCTGTCACTTCCTTGCTGTGTGACCTTGAATATGGTACTTGAACTCTCCGGATCTTGGTTTTCTCGTCTTTAGAGATACTCTTTAGAGATACCTACCTCCCAGGCTCGTGTGAGGACAAACTAAGGTCTTGTATGTAAAGTGCCCACTATGGGCCTGAGCTGACTTCATCCACTGAGTAACCTAGCTCTTCTCTCAGTAAATGTATTCAGTCCTGGCACTTAGCATCAACCGAATGGAATTGGGGGTGCTCCTGGGAGGGAGCGGGGAACTCCCCTACTCTTGAGTGCTGTATCTGCCTCCCCTTCCCCACCTCCAGGTTTCATTCTCAGGGCCTGAGGTCCCCTTGGTATTCCGAGGACACACTCAGCAGGGCAGGGAAGTGCCCAAGTCTTTGGTTTCCAACCTGCGGATCTGCTGCCCTCTGCCTGGAGGCTCTGCTCTGATTACCTTTGATGACCCCAAAGGTAAGTTCCTGTGGGAGTCTGAGGAGAAAGGCTGGGAGGCTTCACAGTACTGAGCCTGTCATCCCACCACCCAGTGGCTGAGCAGGTGCTGCAGCAAAAGGAGCATAAGATTGACATGGAAGAGTGCCGGCTGCGGGTGCAGGTCCAGCCCTTGGAGCTACCCATGGTGACCACCATCCAGGTGACAGAATGGCAGTGTGCTGGGACATGCAAAGGGTACATACACCTGGGCATGGGGAAGTGGGGCTGCGCCTGAGACCACTCCCTCCTGTCTCCCCCTAGGTGGCCAGCCAGATGAGTGGCCACAGGGTGTTGGTCAGTGGTTTTCCAGCTGGACTCAGGCTGAGTGAGGAGGAGCTGCTCGACAAGCTGGAGATCTTCTTTGGCAAGGCTAAGAACGGGGGTGGTGATGTGGAGATTCGGGAACTGCTGCAAGGGAGTGTCATGCTGGGCTTTGCTACAGACAAAGGTGATGGCCCTGTGGGGCCTCCTGCAAGGGAGATTAGGGTATGAGGTGCATGAGGCCACAGGAAAGGACAGGGCTTGATGCTAAAGGTCCACCCCTCCCTGTTCCCCACAGTGGCCCAGAACCTGTGCCAGATTGGTGAGTTCAGAGTGCCACTGGGTGGGCAGCAAGTCCCTCTGAGAGTCTCTCCCTACATGAGTGGGGATATCCAGAAGGCTGAGGTAAGTGGGAAGATGGAGAATGGGGGCCAATCCAGGTAACCCTTCTGTCTGCCAGAAACTTGCCCAAGGATCAGAGCTGCCAAACCCCACTGACCTACCCACCCCAGCCTCTCCAGGCCCCCTCACCCCTCCCATACTCCCATGGGGCACTGTCTGCACCCCACCCCCCACCCCCAGCCCTTTACTCCAATGAGCCTTTGCCATCTCTTGGCTCCTTCTCTAGATCAGCTTCCAGCTAGTGCCCAGCTCAGTGCTGGTGCTCAACATTCCTGATGTCCTGGATGGCCCAGAGCTGCATGACATCTTGGAGATCCACTTCCAGAAGCCCACCCGTGGGGGTGGGGAGGTGGCTGCCCTGACTGTTGTGCCCCCAGGACAGCAGGGCCTGGCAGTCTTCACCTCCGAGTCAGGCTAGGGGACCACCCTTCTCATCACCCCACCTGTCTGCCAGGGTTCTCAAGTTGGGCTGGAGTTGGTGCACGAGTGTAAGGGATCTTTATGCCCACCAACAGGGGGCAGGGATTCCAGGCTTCAAAATGCTGCCCAAGAACAGTAAAAGTGCCTGTATGACATGATGTCCTTCCTTATTTCATTCATGAAAGAAAACTTGATTTCTGCATGGAAGGAGGCTGTGGGGGAGGGAAGAAACCCTGGCCTTCCACGAGCTCACCTTCCCCTCCACTCTCAGAGGCAGGATCCAGGGTTTGGCTTTTTATTGACACAAACACAAAGGCAGCTGTGGTAATGGGGTGGGGGGTACACAAAAGCAGAAATCGCACTTCACATGTTTAGGCCTCATTTAGACAATGAAGAGGCTGAGCCTGTTCCCCCACCTCCCACTGGCAATGGCTGTGGCAGTAACCCTCCCTAATCCCAGCTCAGCAGGCAGAAGGGGTTACATCCCCACTCCAGGAAGTCCCCACTTTGGTTCCAGCAGCCCAGGAACTACCTACCCCCCTCTTTATTCCCCTGCTCCATCTCCCCACCCATGTAAACAAAGTTTGGGGATGAGTTTGAAAAGCTGCCTCCCTTGCTCTGAGAAGGCAGTGGGGCCTCCCTTGACTGCAAGGGGAATGTGCATCGATTTTTACTTTGGTCCCAGAACAAGAAACAGGCAGAACTGCCTCTCAGAGCTCCGGCTGGTAAATGGCACACTTATCTGCGAGGCTGAGAAAGCTCTCCGCCTCTTTCTCCTCAACCACCGACAGAGACAGGACATGGCATGGACCACAGTGAGGGCAGCTGCTTTTGCCCTGACCTCAGGGCTAGGGGCTGCCCCCACCCTCACTGGCATATACACAGATTTTTGGCAGTGTTGTGGGACTGGGGAAGAGTAAAACCCCAGGTCCACCAAAACAAGGAAGGCACTGGGGAGTACAGGGGTGGAGAAGGAGGTGGGACACAGAGACCCCCTCCCCCCCCGACCGGCATGGGTTTTCCATTGCTAAGGCACTGAGAACAAATCCAGAGAACTCAGTGAAGGGGGTGAAGGTGTGTGGCTCTGTATCCCTCCCAGAGCCATGACCTAGGGGAGTAGGTCTGATTCCTGCCCTTGTAAGAGGCAACCTTGGTTAATGGCAGAAAAGCAGGTGGAAGAAGCCCAATTGTGCTTAAGAAGCTGGAGACAGAACAAGATTGGGGACTAGTCAAGCCCAGAGGTGGGTGCTGGTCAGCCCGGGCTGAAGGGACACTAGGGAGAGACAGGTACATGCTCAATTCACACAGATTGGCCCCATTTCCTGAGCTGACATTTCAATTCTTTGGGGAGGTGTTAGAACAGGGGCGGGAGGGAAGACAAGGCTGAGACGGAAGTACACAGAGCAGGATGGGGAGGGACTGGCTAACCTTGGCACAAAAGCAGCACAGCAGGCCCAGGGAAAGGGTGGGGGCAGGAAGCAGGCGGCCTGCCTCTGACCCTCCCTGTCCCCTTGGCAAGGCCCAGACATCCAAGTGGTCACTTCCCAACCTCTTCTAAGAGCAGGAAGTGGGAGGGGGCAGCCCTGACCAAAGAGAAAGAATGGGACAGGGAGCAGTCATCACCACAGAGACCTTCAGGGGAGGGAGGGCAGAGCATCATGACAGAGGCTGAAATCGGAGTCTGATGGTCAGCAGAACAGGGCTTCCCAACCTCTCTCTTCCCAGGTCTCAAGGTCCCACAGCCCCACACCCTAGTTCTTGTCTGGCCCAGGAACCAGGAGGACCTTGCCCACATTCTTCTTCTCCTGCATCTGCTTCATGGCATCAGCCACCTAGAGAGAAAGAGAAGACTCTGCACCCAATGCTATCCGGCCCCCATCCAATAAGAGCCAGTAGAAAGGAGGCAGCCCTCCTCATCCCCAGGAATCTTCCCCTGGGAACCCCGGCCTTCATGAACTCTACCCAGGCTCTCCCTGCAAAGTCACCGCACTCACCTTCTCAAAGGGCCAGACCGAGTCAATGTGGGGTTTGATGTGGCCCTGGTTGTACAGAGCCAGGAGGCGGGCAACCACACTACTGATCAGCTCCACCTCACCATCCAGACAGCCCAGGTGGAAGCCACACACAGCCCGGTTGGCCTGCAGCAGCTGCAGAGCTGTCACACTGAACTGGTTCCACCATGTACGAGCCAGGGCCATCAGATTCCGCTTAGGGCCTGTCAGCAGGTTGGCCATTCCTGAGGGACAAGTGACAGCCTGTGAATCCAGGGTCGGCCTGTGGCTCACTGGGTAGAGTGCGGTGCAGATAACACCAAGGCCACGGGTTCGGATCCCATATAGGGATGGCCGGTTTGCTCACTGGATGAGCGTGGTGCTGACAGCCTGTGAATCCAGGTGCCCGGCACATCCTTGTATGTCTGAATCCATGCTTGTCTGCTCCCCGTGGTCCCTTGCAATTATCTGCATCATTGCCAGGGAGCGACAGTCAGGATAATCCCCAACATGCTGGTTACCAGGCCCAGACCAACTCCAGCTGATTCAAAAAGTGCTCTAATCTTTTTTTGTTTATTTTTTCTGTGAAATACTTTTTTAAATGAAAATGCTTCTTGCCCAAGAAGCCCAGGGAGGAAGGACAGAAGGAAAGCAGACTGGTTGATCAGGAATAATCCCCAAACAGGAGCACAGACAGAATACTGAACTTAGTATGACTCAAATGAAAAGTTGTGACAAGGGCCGGCCCGGTGGCGCACTGCTACCGGTGCGGTACGGGCGCGACACTGAGGGTTGCGGTCCGTTGCCGGACACGAAAAAAGACAAAAAAAAGGAAAAAAAAAAGTTGTGACAAACCATGAAAGTAGCTGGCACACAGGNACTGAGGGTTGCGGTCCGTTGCCGGACACGAAAAAAGACAAAAAAAGGAAAAAAAAAAGTTGTGACAAACCATGAAAGTAGCTGGCACGCAGCAGGCAGCAATCTGAATGCTATGTAGTGACAAACAGGATCTTTTCTAATCCTGATGCTCTCTACAGAGCACCTATATTCAGAGCACCTGTACACACAGCACTAACATACAGGAACTTTCCTAACCCTGATGCTCTCTACAGAGCACCTGTATTCAGAGCACTAATATACCAGACTGTTCCTAACCTTGATGCTGTATACAGAGCACCCAAGTCCCCGACTTTTCTTCGTTCAAAAGCCATGGGCCCCTATATCCCACCCCTTAGACTCCCCTGCCCCTAACATTCTCTCTCCATCCCCACTAACTCACCATAGGTGATGACTTTGCCCATGGGTTTGAGGAGGTTATAGCCCTTGGCAGTATCTGACCCGCCCAGGGGGTCCATGACGATGTCCACTCCTGTAACAGCAGGGGAACCCAGGAACAGCATTAAGATCCACAGATCAGGAGACCCCTCCCTGTCCTGTGCCACCCTACCTCCTCCCATACTCTGCCCCGCACCTTTGGGAGAGATCTTCTTGATCTCATCCACGTAGTCAGTTGTGTGGTAGTCAATGGGGTGCGTGACCCCATTCTCCCTCAGTGTCTCATGCTTGCTGGCTGAGGCTGTTCCGAACACTGTCACATTCTCCACTGTACGGCACAGCTGCACGGCTGCCATCCCCACACCCCCTGCAGCAAGACACCCATGTGTAGGAGCTATGGGGTTACCCAGCCACAACTCTCCATTCTAGCTTCCCAAGGACCCAGCCTGTCACCTTCATTTGCCTTAGGGTCATATGGGGACCCATGTCCAATCTTCATGATTGAGAACTAGGGGGAGGGGAAGACACACTGCTAAGGATAGCACACCAGTCTGGACCTGGTGCCTTAATGTTACCATGGCAACTACAGTGCAGAAGCCTCTGGGCACCACAGGCCAAGGCAGCCTGCCTGTTGTTGCCATGATCAACAATCCAGACAGGCTGCAGAGAGGGGCCTGGAAGGAAATCTGGGTCGGGTAAGGAGGGGGTATAAGGGGAGGGGACCTGTCACCTGCAGCCATGTGTACCAAAACGCTGTGGCCAGGCCGTAGGTTGCCAAAGTCAAAGAGGACCATGTAGGCTGTGATGTAATTGACCAGCAAGGCAGCAGCTTCTTCAAATGTCATGGCCTCAGGCATCAGGAATGTGTGGGCTGAGGGCACAGTCACCTCCTCCTGCCACATCCCCGATCGGTTCAATACCATCACCCGGTCCCCTGCCTTGAAGAATGGAAGAGACAAAGTACAGTAGAAGCAGCAGTAGCAGTGATGGTAATAATAATAATCACATCATCAACAGCAATAGCAACTTATCTTTATTAAGTGTCTACTGAGGGCCAGGCCCTATTCCAAGTGCTTTACATATGAGAGGATCTTCAAAAAGTTCATGGAAAGATTTGTATTGTCTGTTTAAAAAAAAAAAATTTTTTTTTTTTTTACGTGTGGCTGGCCATAGGGGGATCCAAACCCTTGACATTAGTGTTATAATACCGTGTTCTAACCCACTGAGCTAACCAGCCAGCCCTATATTATCTTTTAATTCTATTTTTCCATGAACTTTTTGAAGTACCCTCATATTAATCTTACAACCCGCCATTGTGTAAGATCCCTGCATGCAAGAAGCTTACAGTTAGGGCAGGATGAAGTGTTACTGAAGAGATCAAACAGCTTTGGTTACAAAAATGGGTTCCATGTTTACTGACAGTGTGACCTTAGGCAAAATAAAAATTATTTAACCATTTTGAGCCCCCGTTTTCTTATCTGTAGATTAGGGCAGTTATGAGCATTAAACGGAAAAGAATCATCCAGTGATTTTTCTTTTTTTAAAGATGACTGGTAAGGGGAGCTTAACCCTTGACTTGGTGTTATCAGCATCACATTCTCCCAAGTGAGCCACAGGCCAGTCCATTCAGTGATTTTTTTTTTTTTTTTTTTTTTTTAAAAAA
>NW_007726844.1:474677-475922 GCF_000696425.1 Galeopterus variegatus
AAGGGGATCTTAACCCTTGACTTGGTGTTATCAGCACCGCACTCTCCCGAGTGAGCCATGGACCGGCCCCATTCAGTGATTTTTAAGTACAATGTCTGGCACATAGTAAGCACTTAGTAATGTTAGCTAATAATAACGATAACCATAATAGTAGTGAGGAGGGGAAGTCACACAATCAAATAACTGAAGGATGAGGGCAGCATGTGGTAAGAACCATACCAGAACACAGGTAACGGTCTCTGAGCACTTAGGGCTGGGTGTAGTCACCTCAGAAATTTTATTTCAGCCACCACTGGGAGCCTAGAACATACATTCACCTAGAGATGGTGCAAGAGGAGTGATGGACAAGGACTGCCACACAGTCCCAACCACCAGGAAAAGGCTTTTTCCTCCACTCTCAGCCACCTTCCAGAGCCTCTCTGCAGAAGGGAAAGAGGGCAGATAACAGCTTAGCAACTGGGGTCAAGGGAAGGGCAGGGAAAAGAGGGGAGTCTCAGGAGAAAGGAAGGCCTCTTTTTGCTCTCTGAAGAGTGCAGAGAGGGAGGAGTGGGTGCTGTTCTGGAACAAACCAGGTCCGTCTTGGTCCCTGGGAATTCTGTATATAAACAAGACTTAAGATCCATGGGGAAGGGGGATGGGACTCCATTCACCCCCCTTTTTTGTGTCCTCAAACCTCTGCACTCCATTGAAGAGGAGGACTGAGGACAGGTTGGGCTCTTTTCCTGGAAGTTCTGGTCTGAGATGAAGTCTGGGGAACAGAAGCCCTCCACCCAAGGACTCAGGATTAGCAGGTATAGAAACAACCCAGGAGAGCTGGGGAGAGTGCAGCAGTCAGTCAAGGTCGTGTTAGTCTCAGATTTGACCCAGAACAAGTTTCACTTACCCTGGCTCATGCCTAACCCTCAGTCCATCACAGGTCAGGGCCATGATCCCTCCCCAGCCCAGACATCAGGAGAGAGGGGAGTGAGGGGAGGACCCACAGAATCCAGGCTCTTACATCAGATTCTTGCCCTGGACAGGATATCCTGTATCTACTAGGCGGAAAGTGTGAGGAAGGGAGGTTAGGTGGGTGGCCTTCAGCAGTAACATGAACTACAACTCCCTCCCAATCTCGCCCCCCCCACGCCAAATTCCTCTCAGCACCTTCCCAAGAGTGGGATTAGTTAGAAGTCAGTGCGAGGAGGGGCCAGAGCTGAATTCAGGGAGAAGCTCTTTAAGGAGGTGCTGTTTGCATGTAGGATAAAT
>NW_007726844.1:476275-477357 GCF_000696425.1 Galeopterus variegatus
GGCCAGAGCTGAATTCAGGGAGAAGCTCTTTAAGGAGGTGCTGTTTGCATGTAGGATAAATACAACAAATCCAACTCTGGCATCTGGAGCTGGCAAATCAGGCAAGAAGAAGGTTGCATCAGAGACTGCATCTAAGGGACCTCTCTTGCAGGGGCCCGATTATTTGAAAAAGAACCTTCTAAACAAACGACATGCAGAGGCCTCACCCCACGTCTCTCAAAAAGTTGGTCATTTGGAACTCTCCAGAATAGCGGTTGCGGCCAAGACTGACGATAAACGAGAAGGGGAAACAGACTGGCAGAGCTGGGCTAACCTGCTCACGGTGCCACACCTCCCCAGCCCAGTTCAAACCTCCGGCACCGCCGGGGTTTCTGAGGCGGGGGTCTTCCGCGAGGAAGGCAGAGGCGGGTTCCGCCCGGATGTTCCCAAGGGCAGCCCGAGGTTGTGGCCCGCTGGCTGAGTCATAGGAGAAGGAGATGTTGCAGTCACGAGAGACAGAGACGCCAAGACAAAGATCTGGAGGCTCAACCCCGCCTCCCCCGCCCCAAGACCAGACTGTCGGTGAAAGGCCAGGAGCGGAGGGAGCCTTCTCCAATTCTCCATGATGGGCGTGCCTCCCCTGCTCCGGGAGGGGCCGCCTCACACCCCCACAGACCACGGGGTTGCATGTGACCAGGGCTCTGGCACGGCCACTGCGCCCCCGCCCAACCCCGACTACAGAGCTCCCCAAGCTCCCTCGGAGAAAGCGGCACTAACCGTCACTCAGGGTCACAGACCACAATTACCAGGAGATGTCTGGTGGGCAGGGGCACAGGTGTGGTTCTACTGGGGGTGGGGGGTAAAAAAAAGGTCACTGTGCGCATGCGCTTGGGAGCCTTATTGTTCCCTCCCTCATCTCCCCCAGCAGCGCTTGTGCGCGGCGGCCACACTAAAAATGGTTGGGGAAGGGGCAATAATTCCATCTCTCCACTCCACACCCCCCAAATAAAGCCGTTTTCCAAGAGCTTCACGCTTAAGTTCCTTTCCCATGCCCTCCATGCCTGTCCCCCCGGGTCCGTACTCGTTACCCCCGCCCCGCCACA
>NW_007726844.1:478357-479764 GCF_000696425.1 Galeopterus variegatus
TCTCTCTCAGCGGACATGGCTGGAACTCCCGACGTGCGAGCACAGCTGGACAGAGGGTACACAGCTGGGGAGGGCGGGGCGCGCGTGGGCACTAGCCTCCGCCGCGGTCGTCAGAGGGCGGGGCGGGGAGCGGGCCGGGGGCGGGGCCTCGTGCGCCGCCTTAAAGGGCCAGGGCCACGGCTGCGCAAGCTGCGAGAGAGCGAAACGCGAGTAAAGCAAGGGACGTCGGGAAGATATGCGTGAGGACATTCTTGGGGTCATGCAGACTACGATTTAATTTACTTATTCATTACAAACCTTATGCAAATTAAAACTATGTTAAGGGACAGTCTGAAGGACAATCCCAAAATGCGAGCCTACATCAGATTTGGGGAGCCAACCACCTGTAGACCACAACCCGCTCAAGTACTGCCACAGACTCTGACTCTACCCTCTGGAACCCAGGCAAGGATCAGACTTTATTCACCGTAGTCTTGCAGTGGCCAGCCAGGAGCATGGAGACCGAGACTTTCAAACGTTCTGACTTTGGTTGTTAACGCTGTACTTCATTTTCCCTTCTGTAAAATGCTGATGATGCTATGCTGCGTGCTCTAGTTATTGAGAACAAGATAAAGTTAAGTCGAGTTTCTCGATTTAAGGAATCACTTTTACAAGGTAAAAGATGTCACGCAAATGCTGAACAGTGGTTTGATTGTTGTCAGCCTGAAATGACTTATGGCCTTGGCTCTGACTGCAGCAGGGCAATTACTCTGGCAGTTCTATCTTCCTTTTCTTCCTCCCCCCCTCCGTCTCCCCAATCATCCACCAGAGGACGCAGCTCCTCCAAAACTTTCCACCCAGCGCTTGGCTGGAGGAACGCAGTCCACCCTTTCCAGATAGTCCAGGCCCGCCGTGAAGTCACCACAGCCCCAGACCCGGCCGCCCGTTGCCATGGGGACGGAAAGCTATGATGTCACTACCGTCCAGATGGGTGTGTTGGAGTCCATACTCTCATTTCCCCCAAACGCCCTGCCGGGACATGAGAGTGAAGGAGGGAGACAAAACCAAAAAGACTTCCTCCTTCCCCTTCTAGCTCGCGCCCCGCTGTGTTCGGGAACTGGATGGCTGCCACCGCGCGTGTCCGCACTAGCACACCTGCGTGCACGCGTGAGCACACAGACCGCCCCAGCCTCGCGCGTGTGCCGCTCCCACCCTACCCCTCAGGACGTCGTCCGAACCCCGCCCCGCCCCCATCTCCAAGGAAGTCAAGTAAGCTCGGCTCGGCCTGCCCCAAACTGGCACGGGCCTCGTAGGTCACTCCGCTAGAACCCCGCTCACGTTCCTTGGTTCCCCCCGGCTCCGCCCACATCCTCGGGGCCCCGCCCCCATCTGCGCGGGTGGGAGGCGGGGCCGAGGGCGCGGCGGGCG
>NW_007726844.1:480535-487450 GCF_000696425.1 Galeopterus variegatus
TGGGGAGGCGGTGGCAGAGAAGGCGGCGGGGTCCAGGAGGGGGGCGACGTGGAGGACCGGCGCGTAGCCGGGACTATGGAGGGGCAGAGCGGCCGCTGCAAGATCGTGGTGGTGGGGGATGCAGAGTGTGGCAAGACGGCGCTACTGCAGGTGTTCGCCAAGGACGCCTACCCTGGGGTGAGGGGCCGGCATCTTGGGAGGGGGCGCTAAGGCCGCCAGGGGTGGGCGACAGAGGCCGGGCAGACGGATGGAAATAGGTGCCGAGGTTACCAGGGACGAGAGACAGGGGCTCGGAGGATTGGGGCGAGGCGTTGGGGGGTCTGGGAGAACTGCAGAACCCGGGTTGAAGTGGGAGGAATTAGGGAGCCGGATGAGATGGATGGGATTGGAAAGAACCAGAGAAAGCGTTGGGGGAATGTCGGAGGTCCTGGGCATCGGAGAGGGGAAGAACTAGGGACTGAAGGGACTAAGAAGGCGGTTTGGGAGCCTAGCAGAGATTCCGCAGCTCCTGGGATCTCCCCTTTGCCCAACCCCAGACCCACTTCTGTCCAGGGCCTGGGCTGGACTGGGTGCGGGAGTGAGTCTGGGATGAGTACTGGAGAGAGGATCTCATCTTGACCCATCTGTGTCTGCAGAGTTATGTCCCCACCGTGTTTGAGAACTACACCGCGAGCTTTGAGATCGACAAGCGCCGCATTGAGCTCAACATGTGGGACACTTCAGGTAGCCAAGTCCCTTGGGGTCATCCTGACTTCTAAGGCCCTCCACCCTGACCCCTCCCTTGGCTAGACCCTTAGGTTCTACGTCGGTCCAGCCCATCCATCCAATTCTAGGAGGAAGGAAAATCAATTTTCTGCTTAAGACCGGGGAAACTGAGGCAGAACTTCCTGATCCTGTCAGAAAACTTTGTCCTGAAGGAGAAAGCCTAGTAGCTGAGCCTCTCAGCTGGAATCTGTCTACCTGGGAAAGTTGGGAAATTTTGGAACATGTTTCTTAGGAGATGGGACTGGGTTTAGGAAAGACATTTAGAATTTCTTGGGTGACAGGGGTAGGCAAGGGGAGTGTTTCTCTAGACAACTAGAGGAACCTGAGATCCAGTACCAAGAGGATGGGTGAGTTCTTTCCCTGCCCCCTGCTCCTCTCCCCACAAAATGGGTAGGGCTTTGTTTTTTGTTTTTTGTTTTATAGGAGTTCCCCGGAGGGCTTTAGAAGACCTCAAAGTCCAGAAAGCACATGCAAAATTTTGAGAATGTCAGTAGATTTCAAGAGCTTCTGAAAGGAGTCCAAAACTCAGAATAGAAGAATTACTACTTTTAGAGAAACCCCTAGAGAAGCAGAGAGCTGTTTCCCTCCATCTCATGTCCCCTGTGCCTGCTCCCCTCCTTGGAGAAACACAGACTCCATGAGGGGCATTAGTGATTGCTTTTTTCCATTCTCTGCTTCCAGCATCCCTTGTCCAGGATTTCTAAGGTCTCCCATTCCCTGCCAGGCCTCCCATCCACTCAAGCCCCGTCCGTCCCCTCATTCCCTGTCTTCCCTCAGGTTCCTCTTACTATGATAATGTCCGGCCTCTGGCTTATCCTGATTCTGACGCTGTGCTCATCTGCTTCGACATTAGCCGGCCAGAAACATTGGACAGTGTCCTCAAGAAGGTGGGAGCCTGGGGAAGTGGGGCAGCTAGACTGGAGGGGGTCCAGACATCATGGTCCCAACACAACATGAGCTAGGAGGAGGGGGTGATGGCTGGGGCATGACTGTCAGCTGGGCAGAGGGGGAAGCTCTTATCCCTCCCCACCCCAACTCCTCCCGGCCTCTCACTTCCTGAAAACCAATCCTCAGAACTGGACACAGCAGCTGGGCTCGATTGGGGCAAGAAGGGAGAAGTCCTCAAGGGATTCCTCGTCTGCTCTCCCCATCTCCTTGGGTGTGGGAGCCCCAGTGGAGGGGATGGGAGTGCTGATGCTGGAGCTCAGGAAAGCCCTGTGGCCTCCTGTCAGAGGTCCCTATTTACATGAGAAAAGCCTGTGGCGAAAGGACAGAAGTCAGCTAGGGCAGCCCCAGTTCCCAGGCAAAGGAGGGGAGGGTGAGGGAGGGGTTGGTCTGTTCCCAGGAGACAGTATGGGAAAGGGAAGGTTCCAGGCTGGCACACCCTTCATGTCCACTGAGGAGGAAGGAGGGTCCCCAACCCCACAGCCCCACCCCAGACCTCTCCTCCCTCCCCTTCCTTCTCACTCCATCTTGCTCTCAACCCAAGCCTGCCATTCCCACCTCCTTCCTCACGTGGGAGAGTCCAGAGAGATACATGGCTTCCACATGCTGTGAGGAGAGAGCAGCCTCCTGGCATGGAGCAAGGGTTCACTCTGTAAGTCCCTCTGCCCCTTCATAACTCTATTTATTTTCTTCTCTCAAACAGTGGCAGGGGGAGACTCAGGAGTTTTGCCCCAATGCCAAGGTTGTGCTTGTTGGCTGCAAACTGGACATGCGGACCGACCTGGCCACACTGAGGGAGCTGTCCAAGCAGAGGCTTATCCCTGTTACACATGAGCAGGTGGGACCCTTGACCTCTGACCTAATCCCAACCTAGACCTCTCACCTCTTCCCCCTCAGTCTCTGATTTGAAAACATCCTACCTGGCCCGTCCCTTGCCATGGCCTCTGACTTCTGACCTGATCTCTTGACCCCAATCCCTGACCCTCAACCGCAGCCCACAGCCTCCATGACCATTGCTGAGCTGCAGGCTAAGCCTCATAACTTTCTATCCTGTATTTCTTTTCCAGGGCACTGTGCTGGCCAAGCAGGTGGGGGCCGTGTCATACGTTGAGTGCTCCTCCCGGTCCTCTGAGCGCAGCGTCAGGGATGTCTTCCATGTGGCCACGGTGGCCTCCCTTGGCCGTGGCCATAGGCAGTTGCGCCGTACTGACTCACGCCGGGGACTGCAGCGATCTGCTCAGCCGTCAGGACGGCCAGACCGGGGGAATGAGGGCGAGATACACAAGGATCGAGCCAAGAGCTGCAACCTTATGTGAGGGGCTAGGGTGGGACAGAGAGCGTGAGGAGGGGTAGTGAGGGACACAACTGTTCCCCTGCCTGCACCTGGGCTTCCTGGCCTCCTGACCCTGGCTGGGAGGTCAGGGCGGGAAGAGTGAGCAATTCTCCTGGGGTAGGGAGATGGAGGGCAGGAGGGTATCACCATTTCCCCAACTTCTCATCCCCTCATCTCCACTGGAAGTTGACAGAGATTAACGGCATGAAACTGGGATGGGCAGGTGAGGGTTAGGGAAGCTGGCATCAAGCAATGACCTTGGTTGAATCTCTTATATGAAAAGTACCTTCCCTCCCCACCCCCAGTCCCCATTTCCTAGTCTTGGCTTCCTTCCCTGAGGAAAGTGTCCATTCTATGATCTTCTCTTTTCCTCTCCTGTCACTTCTACAGCTATTCTCACACATCCTAACCTCCAGACAACATGCACTAAATTAAAAAGCAAGGAGAAGCCCCTCCCCCATCAACCTCCCCAGTCCTAGCTCTCCCCTGTCTTCCCCCAACAGTCCCCAAATAAAGCCCATGTCCATGGAAAACGGCTGTGGCTTTAGTTTTGTTGCTTTTTTAAAAAAACAATCTATTAATCTCTAGAAGCAGGAGGAAAAGTTAGACCTCAGCGGGGACTTTCCTGTCCATGCCTACAGATGGATCAGAGGAAAAAGCCATGGGTTGGGTCAGAAGTGTTCTTTTAGGAGCCAGAGGTGTGAGAATGAGGTATCTTGAGACTGTTCGTCCCAGCTAATGAGGTGGGCAATCCTCAGGCCATTAGGAGGTTTTAGAGTGGACGGATGTGCAATTACTCAGCATTACTCAGCCCAGCTAGGACCCCTCGCTAGTGTGGGAGGGGTCCTGCTGAAGTGGTCCAGGCCCCTTGTTCACCATCTCCACCCCTGACTTGGAGCCTGCTGGTGCCCTGAGAGTTGGAATAGGGAAGGCATCAAAAACCTACACATCACAGAAGCTGACCCCACACAGGGTGAAGTTTCCCAAGGGGCCAGTAATCTCATTTGGGGGTCTTGTCAGAGGTTGGGTCAGGGATTCTCTCCCTCTTTCCATCCTGAGCTCCTTGGTGATTTTGGGGGGAGCATCAGCTGTGTTTAGGGTCACCCCACCCCATCCCTTAGAGAAGGAACGCTGATGATGGGATGGCCAGAATGCTTGTCAGGAAGGACAGTACTGGTCTGTTTTCTCATCAGGAATCTGGTTTCAGATTGTCCTGTACTCCTTCCCTGGCTCTGGTCCCACTGGCCTCTTTTTGGTGACATTCTCCCCCAGGAACCATCCCTGGCCCTGCCCTCCCCCGCCCCTCAGCCACAGCCTATGCACCCAAATACACTTTGGGAGAGAACACAGAACTTACCCTCCCATCTGCTGGGATTCCAACCTAATTCACAGCCCATCCCTCCCTCATTAAGCAGGTAGGTACTGAGCACCATCTGTGTGCCACACACTGGCTTGGGAGACTGAAAGGACCAGTCTCTGAGTTTCTGGAAGCCAGTCCAGTGGGGAAGAGAGGTACCCCAGGTGTGAGAGTGGCTTGGCTGAGGGATGTCTGTGTATGCACCAGATGCTGTGGGAGCTCCTCACAGCTTGGTGAGCCAGTCTCTGAGCCAGGTGTGAAGGTTGAAGAGGAGTTTACCAGGCATGGAAGGGGTGGTGCTTTGGGCAGAGCGTATGGCGTGTGCAAACACATGGAGGTGAGGACAAACATGGCACTGTTGGAGCTCCCATGCCAGGGAGAGCAGAAGACAAGGCTGGGAAGGTACATCAAGGTTACCGCAGGGGCCGGCCCGTGGCTCACTCGAGAGAGTGCGGTGCTGATAACACCAAGGCCATGGGTTCGGATCCTATATAGGGATGGCCAGTTCGCTCACTGCTGAGCGTGGTGCTGACAACACCAAGCCAAGGGTTAAGATCCCCTTACCGGTCATCTTTAAAAAAAAAAAAAAAAGGTTACCGCAGGGCCTAGAAAGGAACCAGGACTTCCTTCTGAGGATGTGTGGAGCCATCAGGGATTGCAAACAGAAAGTGAAGTGATTGGATTTGTTTTTTGGATAGACTTTATCTGGATGAGATGTTGAGCCTGGGGGATTTGGCTCTGAGATGAGCCATTTAAAATAGCTTCTCCTTTCCCTATGCCAGGCCCCCAGTCTTGAGAGGAAAGGAAATCCCCACCCACTCCCTAGCTCATCAGACACCCCTTTCTCTCCCTGTCCTGCAGGACTCCTATTCTGGCCTATCCCAGCCAGTCTTTAAGATTCTAGGATAACTTCAAGGGCACTGGACAGCCCAACTCCTCACACTGGGACCTGGTTAGGGGCTGACTTTTTAAACCCTTCTCAAGGATCCCCAGTCCTGGACTGAGGAAGCTGGAGAGGGCTGGGGCTCCTAGGCCCAGCTAGGTGGGTCTCTCTCTGTCTCAGAGGACTGACTGTTACCCCACAGGGGCCTGCCCTAAAAATCGACTTGGGATTTAGGCATAGTGGCTCCTCTTCTCCCCTTTGGACTTCTCATACAAAGTAGGCTCGAGCCTGCAGCTGCCAAAGTGTAGCGTGTTTGTGTCCCCTCTCTTCTCCCAACCTCCCTTGTTTGCCATTTGTGCTCAGGGAATGCAAACACATTTCAATAATCACCTAAAACAAACATAATTAGGAAGATAAATCAGCTGGAGGAACCCCCAAAGTTTAATACATTTCCAATACCACTGGGAATGGATTTTGGTCCCTTCTGAAGGTCTGGGTTGCCAGACGTTTTATTTCTGGAGAGGAAGCTTTGCCTTTGGGATGTGCCCAGTGGGTGGGAGGAGGGAATGGGGCTGTTCCTTGATTGTCAAAGGCCCCTGCCGGCTGGAGGGAGACGACCTTACTCCTACCCCCACCCCAGATGCAGAAGTTGGACCCAGCTTCCTCCTCTGCAGCTGTTTCCCCCACAAATTAGACACTCTTTTGGGAAACAAAGTAGCCTCGTTAGTCATTTAATGAAATAAACAACTAATCAAGCTGTGGTGCTGCCAGTGTTTCTTAACCTCAGCAATCAGCCTTCAGCCTGCCGAGGAGGGGTGAGGACAGGAGGGAGGGGGTAAGTGGGACAACTCGGTGTAACCCCTGAAACACTTCAGCTGATGAGGGTCGTCCCCTTGTGACTCCAGCCCTCCTGGGAGGGACAGTCACAAAAAGAGCTTGAGATTTGGAGGCAGAAGTTCTCCCAGCATCTGTCTGATATCAGTTTTCACACCCAGAAAAAGGGGCTAATCACCACATCTCACTAACTGTGTTGTTGAGGATTCAGAGGAGAGAGAATGTAGAAAAGTTGACCCTGTGAAAGGGACTGAGCCAATGTCATGTGAACTTTTATTCTTTATGACCAAGACATGCAGGCCTTGCAAGGCTATCCTTCCGAAACGAAGGGCAAATAGTATATTTCTCAGACAAACAAAAACTGCAGGAGTTCACCACCACACGACCACCCTTACAAGAAATTCTCAAGGGAGTACTGGGTTCAGTTCCTGAAAAATAACTACCATTGCCATAAAAACCCAAGAAAAATCAAAACCCACTAGTATAATAAAAATGGCATTCATGAAGAGAAAACAAACAAACAAAAAGGCTATCTACAACCCAAGGAACCAACAAATACAGAAAACAAACAGTAAATCAGAAAGCAAGGAACAAAAGACACCTAAGACAACCAAACAATAATCAATAAATTGTGGGATTAAATCAATACTTTTCAATAACTGTTAATGTAAAAGGCTTAAATTCCCCAATCAAAAGACACAGACTGGCTGATGGAATTAAAAAGGTGGACCCAACTATATGCTGCCTTCAAGAGACTCACATAGACTAAGAGTGAAAGGATGGAAAAAAAATTTACAA
>NW_007726844.1:490082-491496 GCF_000696425.1 Galeopterus variegatus
AATACTGCCATTTGGAACAACATGGATGGACCTTGAGAGAATTATATTAAGTGAAACAAGTCAGGCAGGGAAAGAGAAATACCACATGTTCTCACTTATTGGTGGGAGCTAAAAATAAATAAAGAAATTCACACACACACACACACACACACACACAAAACAAAAAAAAACAGGGGGGGGGGAAGAAGACTTAAGAACTACAAGTCCTGGGGCCAGCCCGTGGCTCACTCGGGAGAGTGCGGTGCTGATAACACCAAGGCCCCGGGTTCGGATCCCATATAGGGATGGCCGGTTCGCTCACTGGGTGAGCGTGGTGCTGACAACACCAAGTCAAGGGTTAAGATCCCCTTACCGGTCATCTTTTAAAAAAAATAAAAGAACTACAACTCCTTGAAGTTGATATGACGAGCAAACAGAAAGGACATTGTTGGGTGGGAGGGGGGAGAGGGAGGAGGGAGGGAGGTTTCGGTAATGGGCCACAATAATCAACCTCATTGTATATTGACAAAATAAAAAAAGTTAAAAAAAAAAAGACATGCAGGCTTGAGTACTTCTGAGCTGGGCTTTCCTGAGGGAATCAGGAAAGGCTTCTTGGAGCAGGTATTTTGCACTGGGATTGGAGGGCTGGAGGAAGGCCGGAAGACACAAGAAAGGGGAGGTGCCTGTGCCTTTTTTTTTTTTTTTTTTCAGCTGGCCATTACAGGGATTGAACCCTGGGGTGGCTGTGTCTTGTTCCCACACCTATCCTGGGGGGCTGGAGAAAGCTTTAGTGACTCCTTCGAAGGCTGGGGTCCTTTAGTATTCATTTTACTGAACTCCCATTATTTTTTCTGAAGTCTCTGGGTGAGAACCCTATGTTGCCATAGTGACCATACCCCAGATACACTTAGACTTGTCCTGCAGGTTGAGGAAGTTAGGGGGAAGGGTCAGGACCCTGGCAGGCAATCCCAGTACAGCTCTCTCCCCCTACTCCTCATTCACTTCCCCAGGAAGGGGTCCAGCTCTTTGTTCTAGGAGATTCTTCCACACAGAGCAGCTCCTCTCCTGCCTCACTCCTTCTAGTTGGGTCCCCAGGTCTCCCTCCATCTCTAGTCAGTCCCTTAGTTGCTCTCCTCGAGGCTTCATGAGGGTTAAATGGAGGGGACGCTTCAGGTCCGGAGGGATGGGGCGATTCCCAAGCAGCTACTCCCCAGGAGCAGGAGAGACAAGGGAGACATGTACATATGTGCCCCTCCCCCCGAGAAAATGCCTCTGCTGTTGACTCCTAAATAACAGATGTCTGTCTGCATATTAATGAGATTGGACGAATAATTGGTGAGTTTTTCATTCAGTGTCAGAATGAACCCAGAGGCCTTATGTTCATGCATACAGACCCCCCCCCCCCCCCCCCCCCCCCCCCCCCCCCCCCCCCCCC